>NW_026943407.1:0-35371 GCF_024139115.2 Armigeres subalbatus | reverse complement strand
CTTACCCGTAAATGCCCAGGACGAACTTTTAATTTTGAAAACCATATATCTCTGAGGTTTTTAGAGGTTTTTACTCGGAATTTTCACTAAAACCAAGGGGAATAGTTGTACTTTTGGGCACATGCAAACCTCCCCCTCGGACCCTCCCGTTTTATGGTTGAGAAAACTAGGTGGCCCAAAAAGCGTAATTTTAGGCAGTGATATATGAAACTGGTCATATTTGGAGATTTAATAGTCTGTTTAACAGCCCGTATGCTCAGAGCTATTCAATATGATTCAATTGAATGAGATTTGTGCAAATAATGTAACAAAAACTTTTTTAAGGCCTCCAATACATCTGGCATATTGTGGTGAAGTTGCTCTGAATAAATTAAAATTGTATGTGCCTGAAGCATGAACTTATAGTGATCCAACAAGTCCATATAAGTCTCTAGAGCCCGTGCGAATGTTTCACCATTAAAATATGTCCAACTCAGATGTTCTAGGTTCTCCAAATTATCCGGGAGTTGAGTTCAATTGGTCTACCATGTCAACTACGCCTGATATCAAACCGACAGCGAACCTAGAACATCTGCGTTGTACTTATTTGAATGATGAAGCATTCGCATGGGCTCCTAGGACTTATATGGACACGCTGGTTTGGTATCAGGCGCAGTTGACCTGGTAGACCAATTGAACTCAACTCCCGGATAATTTGGAGAACCTAGAACATCTGAGTTGGACATATTTTAATGGTGAAACATTCGCACGGGCTCTAGGGACTTATATACATTTGTTGGATCACTATAAGTTCATGCTTCAGGCACATAAAATTTTTATTTATTCAGAGTAACTTCACCACAATATGCCAGATGTATTGGAGGTCTTAAAAAAGTTTTTGTTACATTATTTGAACAAATCTCATTCAATTGAATTATATTGAATAGCTCTGTGCATACGAGCTGTTAAACAGACTATTAAATCTCCAAATATGACCAGTTTCATATATCACTGCCTAAAATTACGCTTTTGGGCCTCCTAGTTTTCTCAACCATAAAACGGGGGAGGGTCCGGAGGGGGAGGGTTTGCATGTGCCCAAAAGTACAACTATTCCCCTTGACTTTAGTGAAAATCCGAGTAAAAACCTATAAAATCCTCAGAGATATATGGTTTTCAAAATTAAAAGTTCGTCCTAGGCATTTACGGGTTAAAAGTAAAATTCTTTTTTAACTTAGGAATGAAATAAACAGCGACCAACATCAAACATTATAAACCAAAGATATCAAATGATATTATTGAAAGCCTTTTAGCAGATTTCTAATCGTTTTGGAAAACAGCTCTTCAATGGATTTTATGCTGCTTCCGTGGGTGTTCCTATAGTTGCGGTAGTGTTGTTATTACACAATCTACGTATTAAACGCAGCAACCCATAGTCTATCGATTTGTTGACCTGTCATTACACGAACCTAAAGAAAACAAGTATCACTAAAATACCTTATCTTTTTTTCTGCTTTGCCCCAGTAGTTGCGGCAGTGTTCCTATAGTTGCGAGTCCCATATGAGGACCATGGGTTTCGCAGCTCTAGGAACAAACATTGGAAAATTCCTCAACTATTGGAACACTGCACCAATAATTGGAGGTATCTTTTTAGGTAAGAATGATGGATTCTGGTACCATTGAAACACTTTTCGCTTGAACTTTAATTTATGAGCTTTCGTATACACATTTGTATACATACCGGTTTGTGACTTGGTGTAACCAAACAAATAGTGGTTGAACTTGCTAAGTTCCTCCACTATTGGGTCTTTTCCCCTAATAATGAACAATCTGCCAACTTTCTGGACCGCTGAGGAGAACCTCAGAGACGACGATCATGTTCCAACCAAATTCAGTGAACCCTCCCTAACTCGATATTTTCTCTTACTCCCTTACTTCGAAGTCCCTTGAATCTAGCATAATGCATTCTCTCCGTAGGTCGATACCTCTCTTAAGGCTACATTACACCTCGGGAAAATTTTCCGCCGGATTTTGGTCCCCGTGCATTTTAAATGGGCCCAGGATTTTGATTTTCCGTTCCCAAATCCCGAAAACATCGCATATGCAAAAACACATGGGGGAAAATTCCGCGGACCAAATTCCCGAGGTGTGAGGCTACCTTTACTCGCTATTCGCCCATTCGATGTTATTTCCCAAAGCATTTTCACCTCGCTAATTCGATGTTGTTCGAAACGGTTCACATGCATGATACACACGGTCTCGGGCCTTTTGATCGAATTCCGTTTGGCCGAAAGCCGTTTGACTGAATTGAAAATTTCCTTTACATTTTTCCTTATTTGTTCTTCTTTCTTCCCTATTCCTTCTACTCACTTCTTTTTTCCTTTGTTAGAAAGAAGTTAGAAGCGAGTAGTGAGCAGTGAGAAGAGAGAAAAGTGAGAAGTGAAAATTGAGAAATGTGAAATGAGAAATTCAATGTGGAGAGTATGAAACGATAAAAAAAGTGGGAAGTGAAAAATGAAAAATAATAAAAATATAAAAAAATAAAAGTGAAAAGTGAGAAGTGAAAATGTTAGGAGAAGAAAGTGATAAGTAAGAAGTAAGATGTGAGAAGTAATAAGTGAAAAGTTAAAAGTGAGAAATGAGAACTGAGGACCGAGGAGTGAGTGGGATGTGACTGGTGAGAAGAGAGATGTGAGAATTGAAAATTGTGAAATTAATCCTTATTTATTCCTATTTCCTTCATTCCTTTTTTGTTCCCTTTTTCTTTCTTCTTCCCTTAAGGGAAAGAATCCTTGCAGCACCGAACATCGTAACTCGCTTTTTTAGGAGAACACCATGGTATCGTGCCAGCGCGTTGCCGGCTTTCCAGGTGGCCTTACCACGCCCTATGTCCTCGGAAGGTGGGAAGGGTCGACTTCGCGCCTGCTTCCCTCTGCACGACTGGTATCAAGAACGATGATGCCGCGTGTACCCCAAATTGACCTTTCTGCGATAGGGTCTATTCGCCAGCACACAGAGGGACTTGCCGACGCGATGCCTACGCCTGCTCCAGCCTTGACGAGGATCCCTTTCCGTCCTCGGGCTCGGAACCCGCCCGGTTGACCGACGCCGCGAAAGCGACGATACCATGTTGTTCTTCGCGCGGCCACTTGTTCGATAAAAGGATCGAGTTCGACTACTGAGCATGACCACCGGTATGACCCATGAAGCCGACTCCAATCCCTTGGACCACCTCTTATTTGCGCCTGAACTAGCCATCCTTGAGTCCACGCGCCACCTTCTGTATAGCTCCGAGACGATTTGGGCGATGCCCGATAAAACGGCGTTCCAGCCAACTTCATCTTTACACATCCTCCGAACTAGGTTGTCCGGGGTAGTGTCCAGACCACATGTGGCAAGCATGTGGTCACGCATTGCGAAAAAACGTGAGCACACGAACAACACGTGTTCCGCCGTTTCCTCTAAACCTGCGCATACCAAACACTCGGGCGAGGCCGAGCAAGCCAGCTGCGTTACCTGCACTGTGATTTTGCAGCACGCTTAAACGCCGGGCACATCGAACCTCCCATGGGGTGCTTGCTGTTCACAGCTTTGCTGGAACAAATCAAACAATTGGGAGGGTTCGTGCAGCATTGTGCCTTATGTCCCTTCAATCCGCAGCGTCAGCAGAGATTGCTTTTGTCAGGGCCTTTGCAGTCCCATTGCTTGTGCCCCGGTTCCAAGCAAACTTCGGGTTGCTCGTATATGCCCACAGGGCATACCGACCATCCCACCTTGACGCTCCCTAACTTGACTACCTTGGAGGCGTCCGCTGCAGATTGCCGAACCAATGCTACCTGCGTCCCTGCTGCACCTTTCCGTAGCCGAACGGCTGCGGTGGGCGTCTCCACTTACCACTGTCGCCGCAGTGCCGTGACAAGCTCTTCGACTTCGGTGATCTCGTCCTGGTCTTTAACCCTTAGATTCACCTCCGTAGTGAATGCCCTCACCTTGACCTTCTCGCCTAGAACTTCCTCCGCCAACTTCTTGTAGGCGGCGCCCTTTTGCGAGACGCCCCGCTTCAGCTCGAGGATCATCTCGCCCATCCGGGTACGTCTTATTCGACGTACGTCGGCGCCGAGTTCACCGAGCTTGACGTCACTCCTCATCGCCTTCAAAACGTCCGAGTACTTAGCCTCGTCCGCCGTGATGACTAGGGCATCGCCCCTGGAGCGATTGGCGCCTACCCTAGACTTCTTGCTACCCTCATTCGCCTGGGCCTTCTTTTCGGCCCTTGACGTCTTCGGTTTCCTCTTGTTCTTGACCAGGGTCTAGAAGGCGTCATCCCCCTCTATTTCCCTGGTCTGGTGCGGCTGAGAACTTTCAGCCTGCCGTAACCCCTTACCACCTTCTTTCCTGAGTGGACGGACCTTTCCAGGTCCTTCCTCCCCCGGTTTTGGAGGTACCTGGCCGGGGCTCAGCTTCCCAGCCCCACTACCCTTGTTCGGGGTAGTAACCCTCCGCGTTTTGGAGCGGCCCCCAGGGAGCTCATCCCCTGGAGACTGTCTCCCCCGTTTTTGTGTCTGCTCGGTTGGAACAGACACCCCCGACGTACCCGCAAATACTTGAGCCTCAGTCTGGGTAGACTTTGATACCACCGTCTTCGCTGGCACGCCTTCGGTCGATTCGACCTTGCCCGAGTTCGCGAATCCTTGGGCCTCTGTCTGGGTAGACCTCGACTCCACTGATTTCACGGGTTTACACTTGGCCGTCCCGACCGCCCTCTTCAGCTTGGCGTCCAGCATCGACTTTCGAAGTTTCTGCAAGCTCCTCTTGAGGTCCTTGCTGATATTATGCTTCGATGACGCAAAGTCGATGATGGCGTCCAGCTGTTCCGTCGCCACCTCGAAGGCCGAAAGCCCATCGCGTTTGCGGTTCATCGCCTCCACAAGCCATGGGCCGTCAATAACCCCTACTGGCGTTTTTTTAGCCGAGAGGAAGGTTGAGTGACCCAAGCTGGCGCTGCGCACTGAGCTGCCGACTATTGCCTCTGGCCTCCTAGGCGGAGACCTGAACAACCCACCTCTTGCGAAGGGGTTGTCGCCTACACTACTACCACTAATTGAAGAATTGACTTGGTTTTCCATTTTGGTCCCACGAGTTGCTCGGGAAAAGAGGTTCACCACGCCAGAGCCCAGCATGACGCGGTAAGGGACAATTACTGTGGGGGGTGCCCAGGTACCCCACAGGCTCCGTTAAAGGCCCTAGCTTATTATTTCACCACCCCCTGGCAATGCATCCCCTCGGCACGGGTCGCTTGACGCCTTGGGATTAGGGGTTAGGGACGATGGTCCCGGTCTAACTCGCAGTGGCCATGGGGAGGGGTCGTCAAGCCCTTGGACAAAGTCCCTGCTGCCCCCGTGTGTGTATGTGTGTGCGCAAAATAATCTCACTCATTTTTCAGGCACGGATTTTCTTGCAACAAGTTTCATTCGACGTAGAATCTTGCCCAATTGTTTCGTATTGAAAATTGGCCCAATCGGACTATGGGTTTCGAAGTTATGGCCAAAATTCATTTTTTTTTCATTAGAAACACGTACAAAATCCTCACTCATTTTTCAGGCACTTATCTTTAACTGATTTTCTCGCAATAAGTTGCATTCGACGCGGAATCTTGTCCCATTGTTTCGTATTGAAAATTGGCGGAATCGGACTATGGGATTCGGAGTTATGGCCAAAATATATTTTTTTATAAGAAAAATTCTCACGCACTTTTTAGGCACTTACTCTTAGCTGATTTAATCGCAACAAATTTCATTCGACGTAGAATATTGTCCAATTGTTTCGTAGGGGCTGTCCATAAACCACGTAGACTCTTGAGGGGGGGAGGGGTTTCGAAAAAGTCTACGATAGTCTACGAAGGGGGACGGGGGGTATACCGAAAGTCTACGTAGACTTTTTGATTTTATGTTTTTTAAAAGCGATTTATACAGTAGCTGCGTGCGAAGGTCACTTGTTTGATTTTTTCAGGATGTTCCGTTTTTTTTCAAGACTTTACCGGAATAATCTCTTGTATTTCTCCTTAAAAAAATGATAAATTTCACTAAAGTAAAAGTCTGAGCTACGGCTTAAAACTATCATAGATTTCACCAGGAAATTCTTCTGTGATGAGCAGGAAAATTCTGCGAAATATTCCCAAAACAATCTTCGATTTTTTTTCCAAAATCTCCACTTGGATTTTACTGCAGATTCTACTATTCTACTATTCGGCAGGAACTTCTTTGCAAACTTTGGAAATTATGTCGTACTTCAACGGATTTATTTTGGGAATTTACAAAGGAAGCATTTTGGAATATCCAAGAAAAAGTCTTTGGAATGCCCAAAAGATATTCTTTGGAACTTGTAAAGGGAATTCTACAAAATTTCCGCGAGAAACCCTTCGGAATATTCACTGGAGATTTTCTGGGAAGTCCCCAAAAATTTTTTGCTTAATTTCGGAAATTCTTTGGAATTTTCGCGAGGAATTCTTTGCAAATATAAGAAAAATTATTTTAAATGCCCGTGAAATTTGGCTCCTTCATCGCATAAATAGCTTTCATATCACTTGTTCCGTACTTGTCATTATATCACAAAATAAATTCTTGAAAAAAATCATATTTATGGTCCTTTTGAAAAGTTAAGGCGAATTTAGTTAGGGCATTATAAGGAAGACTGATGTTGAATTAGTGCAATTTAATTGTAGACACCCTTTACCTCAAATCAGCGGATGGTATAGATTATAATAGCCACAAGTTCTGCATAAAAGAACCCGTAATGCAGAAACTTCTTAATGCAGTATTGGCACATACAATTTCCAATGGAAAATTAAAATATAAACCAACGTATTGGAAGGATCTCAAAATTCGTGCCGTCTCAAACTGACTTTGAAGGCATTGAGCCATCATAAGAGCCATCATTTGGCTGGATTTCAAATACATTCACGAATTGGAAAATAAATTTCCATCGTTTGGGAATTCCTTCAATATTTTTCCAAAAAGGGATTACAGATCGTTTTGAGCAAATGCGTGAATAATAACATTGTTCATCATTTATGTTTTAAGAATACGCACAGTAAATTCAACTACCTTCCGAAAACTTCAGAAAGAACCGTGTCTGGTTTATGTTTGCTGGAGCTGGCAGCAATTAATTTCTGCTTTAGGGGATAATTTCCGATCTTCCCGTAGATTACATTATTTCAATCTTCCTCGGATAGTCTTAGTTCTATCGAGGCACTCCGGTCGATCTAGAAACCTGTTAAGCACGCATCTTACTTTCTTACAACTATATAACGAGTGCAATTAAATGATTTCCGATCGAAAGATCAAACTCAAGCATTACCTTTGTATGAGGTCCCATCCATTGCCTAATCTATGGCAATGAGAAGAGCGGACTCCTTCGCAGGCAAAAGGTGGGCGCAACAGGAGAGGTGAAGTTTATGATAGACCAAATCTGAACAACGAGTTTTCCCACCTTAAGTCCGTCAGAGTACTCTTCAAAATTGTGGGTAAATGATTTGGTCACACAATGAACTTGGACGGTGGCTCTTTTCCTATATAGTTTCTAAAGTTTCTGCGCAGAAGCGTCTGGTTTCAGGGAAGTGAGGACTTAAGCCAGGAGGCTGTTCATTCGCATAAAGATGTCGAGACTTACTTGTCCAATCACTATTCACTAAACGCACACCTCTATAGAAATAAACCTGGTTGATAGCAACCTATGCTGGAGGGTGTGGAGCCGGTTACGATGACATCGGATCACGTAGTTTGGTAACATTGCTCGAGAAAACGACGCCTCCAGAAACGGCAACTATTGGATACCCTTCAGGCCCGTTGAGGTAAACGAAAATCCTACAGGGAAGAAAGAGGTGTTTTGGGGGATCGCGATGCTGGTTTTATATGCAGGCCACTCCATGCCTTTCTTTCTTGCTCGTCATGACATAAAGTCTAATTCCCTATGGCCTTTTTTCTTTCTCGTTTTTGTTTTTGTCTTTATTGTTCTGTGTAATACTGAAGCTATGGCGCGCATCCGGAAGATGCTCCCTGACGAACCACAACTTCGAGCCTGACGCTACGCCATAATACCGTTATTGACGTCAAATACCCGGATGAGCAGCTAAAAATACCTTCAAACCTAAATCCCAACCTGGTCCGTCCTGCAAATTACGCAAATCTAACCTTGAGTCTGCCACGAGTATCTTGGTCTATACCCTTTCCCTTACTAACTGTTGATAATAAGATGATATCGATTGTAAAATATGGCATGAAGAGTCTCTGGCTCCGTTGTGTTATACACGCACTGAGCCTGTCAAATAAATGCGACAATAGATAAAAAAAAAAAAAAAGAATACGCACCAAAGCCTTTAATTAAGAATCTCTCTTTTGTTATTTGAAGGTTTCAATCAAAAGACGTTTTAAATGCAAATTGAAAGCAGTGTTTCGAACCGTCTGGGACGTACATGGTTCAGGATCACTCATGCAGTCCTGCCCATCTTGGTGAACGACAAGAAATTTTTAACTTTATTTTATTTTCAGCTAGCTGTATGGCCCGGCCCTGCTCGGAGTTGCCAGTTTGATTTGAATTTTATTCACAATCGGAAAATAAATAAACCAAATGGTCAACAAGGGTAATTGAGTTTTTCTTATTGATACTTCATTATTTTGAATAAAATAAGGCCAGATTTCATTTGAAAACATTGACTGATTTTTGAAAAAGGATCAAATCTAAAATCGCCTCTTTAACTTCCGGGCAAACGTCTTTTGCAAAAGAAAGAAAAACAGCCACCCATCCTTATTCTAAGGGCAAACGTCGATTTTTAAAGAAGGGATCTACATTCACCATACAGAAGGAAGTTCACGTTTTATCATTTTGCTTTTCACTGGACAAACTCTTTATGTGAATTTCAATGAAGGGTCGAGTGATCGATAATTCAAACAATACCACTTCCCACACCCTCCCTTTTCCATCCTTAACCCACTATCGTCATCTCTTTAATATGAAAATGTGTGTTCCAAATTTGGTTGAAATCAGCCAAGGGTACAGAAGTTACACTGAGTTGATTGATAACTGAACAATACTCTTCCCCACACACCCTCCCTCTTTTCCAAAGAGCATTCCTAACACCCCTATCGTCGTCTCCTTAAGATAAAGTATGTGTATTCCAAATTCGGTTAAAATCAGTACAGGGGCTCAGAAGTTACACTGAATTGCCTGTTTTCTGAACAATACCCCTCCCTCCAGACCCCTCTCCCCTTTCTCAAATTACCCTCCCATATGATCGGTTCCTCGTAGTGAATATGTGTACAACACTTGGTTGAAATCGGTCCTAGGGGTTGGGAGTTACACTGAATTGCTCGTTTTCCAAGGTCAACCCTTCTCCTTTTCCCAATGACCATCCCACCCCCTTTGTTATCTTTTCCTTAGGATAGAGAATGTGTGTACCAAATTTGGTTCAAATCGGTCCAAGGGTTCATAATTTACTTTGGATTGCCCGTTTTCTGAACAATACCCCTCCCTACAGACCCATTCCTTTCCCAAATAAACCTCCCATATGACCGTCTCCTCATAGTGAATATGTGAACAAAATTTGGTTGAAATCGGTTCTGGAAGTCGAAAGTTACGCAGAATTGTTCGTTTCTAAACAAAACACCTCCCGCTACCCCTCCCCCTTTTCCAAATGACCATCCCATCCCCTTCGTTAACGTCCCTGAGGATAGAGAATGCGTGTACCAAATTTGGTTGAAATCGGCCAAGTGGTTCAGAAGTAGTTAGCGAACATACATACATAGATTGGTTTTTATATATATAGATTTTATTTGATGCTTTTTATGCGCGTATTTTCAAAGCATGATTTTCCTTTTTCCTATTTTTTTTATTATTATTATGTTTCATATATGACCACCTTCCCTCCCATAGTGGGACGGTGGCACTTTACCGAATCGGATGGATGATAACGATCTGGGTTGGATGCAGTGCGACAACGCGGACGCGGCGATACGCTTTCACTGCTGGAGAACCCTTGCCGGATGAGGGATTTCAAATGGCTGAATCATGTGGCCCAAAGGGATGACCGGACAAGAACGCACTTCAACTAAAATGCGTTTTTATCGATGTGCTAAAGTGTTTTGTACATATTTTCGTATAAGTATGCACAAACACGCGACCATTCTGTCATATGTACGGCAGTAGGAGAGACTTAGCGTCGCAGCGAAAGGCGCTGAAGGAGGATCGATGACAGCTTTAGAGCCGGGTGAAAGTAGTTGCAGTGCAGACAGGGGGAGGTTTGCAATAAAACATTTTAAGAGACTTGCTCAGGATTCACAGTGAAGTGTCCTGCCTGCAGCACCCTTCCGATGGGAAAAGGAAACGAGGCGAGCAAAATTATTGACGTCGTTGTCGATTGATTGGCTTTATTGGATTGTGTGGGGTCGTTGGCATGTGTGTATCCTCTATTATGCTTACGATGATTTATTCGGCCATTATCGATGTCCATGTTTGCGGAAAAGCAACGAAGGAGCACAGTGTGGGAGATCCGGGGATTGCACGAGCATTGTTACGCCCTGGGAAGATAGGGAAGATAGCAGTTGCATGTAGCAAGTGGCTATGTTTAACCATTCGTGTTTTATTGCTGAATTATGGACACCAACTGCTGCGCAGAAACATGGGAGAACGGAGGGATAGAATTTCCTCATGTTGTTTGAGCACGTAATTGTGTTATTTCAATTCTTTGATGTGATACGAAGACTTTTGAAATAGGATACTGTATTTTGTAATTAATTTCATTTTGTTAGCCACTTAGAGGATTCGTATCATGTTTTTGAATTGTCAAAGATAATATTTGCTGATTCTAAATGAAGTTGTAGTGAAGTTGTAGTTATAACTTTGGAATATTGAAAGCTTCTTAGTTTAACATCGTGAATATTTTTAAATCACACACAGTCAAAACTCTGTTGGGAAACTATAGACAACAAAAATGCATACAAATCCACTAAATAGTGATTGAAATTGGAACAACACTGAATGAACTCTTCGATAATATCCTAACAAAATCGATCATCAGAACGACGAATGCATCGGAGATGGCAATCAATGTGGTTAGGCGCCATTCTGTTTTAACCGAAACGGATGACCATTCATACCGACAGATGGCTGGTAAATTTTGACGTCCTGCCACTCCTTCCAGGTTCTCACTGTTCACGTGTTTTCACTAACAAAGGATGCGAAAAAAGTCACCACTGACCGCCCTGAACGGCCGGCCTGACTAGCAGAGTCCCAAAAAACCATCCGCTGCTGACGTCGTGTTATTCAGATAAAATATGGATTCGGCATCAGAGCTGGACGGACTCCCTTTTTCAGTTTCACCTCGGACTCGGGCTCGGTAAGTAGAACTAAAGTGAAATGTGCGTAAAAATCTGCCCCTGTCGTAGTCAACTTTCCACGAACAGAATCGTTGCTCGGTGGGGAGGCGTTTCCATACCCGTCCTCCAACATTTCTGACCTGCGGCAGCACGCTGAAAAACGCGTACGTTTTGGTGCACGACTCCAGCAATTTTCCTCAATTTTCAAAATAACGTTGCCTCGTGATGGCTCAAGAGAGTGTTTAAAACAGGGTTTCGTTTGGTTGCATTACACCCATCCAGCCGTGGTTTCTGGGGAGGAGATGATGTTCGTTACGCTGATTTGGGAGTGGATTGAAATTTAAGTAATTGGAAAATGTCGTTTTATTTTTAATCATCATAAATTATTTTCTATTAAATTTACAGGCGGGGTTTCGGTGCAACCAGCCAGGTCAATTTTGCTTCGTGGATGCTTGGAGCTGATATTGATCAAAGGACATTATCCATTATTGGTGATACAAAATATATTTTTTTCATAAACGTATAGCAGTCTGATTTTATGTCATATCTGCTACACATTTCGAAAATCAAATAGAGATACTACTCATGGACTTCATCTCATAGCTTCTATGTTCGCCCCATAAAAAAAACAGAGCAATTTATGGGAACTTGGTTAGGTTTCTTTTTTTTTTGTATTTTTTCAGCAGTGAGCACTCACTCAGCAAATAAAAACGACGAAAATGGTGCTGGATTTTTTTGTGTTGATATAATTAGTAAGATGAAAATAAGAACAGTTCCCCTTAGTTACATTAGTAAAAAAACATACGACAATAAATTTTCGGATTTCAAGAGTCAGGACACGAATTTTTGCTTGATCCAGAAAATGCTCAGATGGGACGTCCTCTAATTTCCCCGAGTTAGAAGAGTTTCCAACGAAGATTCAGAAAAACTTACAATGTAAAATTTACAAAAAAAAAATACATTTCTGAAGCATTCCCCTTGAAAATCCAGAACAATTTTCCATGGAAATTTGGCAAAACTGACTCGATATAATGGACTGACACTAATTAAAAACTGATCAATGTCAACATCAAGATGAATAAAGAATGAAAAAAATTAACTCGACTGATTTTTTACGTATTTTGGAAAGTGTTTGTGCAGCATATTTTATTCATTTGTTTGTCATCCCAAGTAACATTGTAAGTTTTATAACGCTCTTGAAGACCATAATTTGCTCTTCAAGAGTGTTATAAAACCAGCATAAAACCAAAATGTTACTAGGGATAAAAACTCAAGCTCAATATTGAAAAGCGTTGATTTTAGATTTATAATGTTTCCTTATTGGTGAAGAAATTTACTCTAGTTTCAATTTCCCTGCGGAACAAAAAAGAACAAATGTACCGTGAGCGATAGAGTTCCTACAGCGTCACGTGACTTTCCTGCAAACCAGTTTTAGAAATTGATGATCCAGAGGCTTTCATTTTTAGATTATCCCTTGATTTTCCGCAATGACCAACTGGTTCAAACGAGAAAAAACTCCCCCACACGTTCGGCTTTCTTAGTCCAATTGCATTTCCAGATTCCTTTTTCACAATTCCAATGCTATGAAGGTATCGTTTTTCTTTCCGATGACAACCCAGGATAAAAGATTCCATGAATAAATTTTCATATTTAATCAGTCATCACCGCTGCAGCAGTGGGTATGGGGATAACGCCTTCTCTTCGCGCACCATTCCCCCATACCGCACCGGTGCTTTAAGGTATGGAAAACGAGGAAAAAAGGTCACACGCAGACCCCTGATCCCGCCCTGTTTTGACACACTTGTTTGCTTGGCTTTCAGTTGTCGGTGTGCCCTCGCTCTTCCCGAGCGACCGACCGACCGACGTTGTCAAATTATATTCCAACCTTATCGGACACGAACATCAACCCAAATATTCCGGGGCCAAATTTAGCACTTTCGGATCGGTTATGACCCACCTTTCGATATGCAGCCAAAGCCGGTTCCCGATTGACAAGGCTGGGTGGTTGTTCTGGGACGGATGTTTTTTTCCTGCCACAATTGGATCATACCGGGTTCTATTGATGGTAATCGATAGAAGAAAGTGGGTAGTTCCTCTTTATTGTGGAGGTGTTGCAATATTTTGATTTTCTTTGTTGCTTGTTGCGATAGAGCGATTCTTGATATTATCAGGCCAAACGAATCAGTTTCGAAAATGAGGTGAGAAAAACATAGAAAATCTCAAAATTCTCTTCGGGTAACGGAATACGAGAGTTCAATACTCTTTCAGACCGTTTGGGTAATGCTGAAAGAAGGCCAATAAGTTACATTACTTGCAACCTTTTATGTAGTTAAAAAACTACGCAATCATAAAACAAATCAGTATTTGGTTTTCACCGATTCTCCCTTTTACAATTTTACAAGTTGTTAACTTTATGAACTTGGCTTTCTCGGTCTGTAGATTCAAGAACGATTTTGTGGTTACATTCCCGACGTTTCGGCCGATTGGCTTTGGATTTTCTCAATCCCAAACTTCGGGAATATAACCATAAAATCGTTCTTGAATCTACAAACTGAAAAAGTCAAGTGCATAACGTTAACTAAAATCTAGTCGGAAACGCCATTATAAGTTGTTAACATTATAATAAATCTATAAAGATTTCGAATCAATCCTTTTGATCGCTCTGACACATATACATTCAATTCGTTGAGCAAAGCGATGAAAACGGCTTACATATTTAACCTTCTTTTCTTCCAAAGTGTGCATCGGTGTTCGTACGGTGGAAGGTTCGTAGCGTCTCTCCAGGGAAGGCCTCGAAGAGCATTGCGGCCAAATTTCCATTGGATTGCTTTAAAACGATCAATCCAAATTCTGTTGTAAGAACACCAGACAAGCACTACTGACTCCAGTGTAGAGCCTACAAGAGCACAATAGAGGAATTTCAAACACAGCGGGTCACGAAACCCATCAGCAAGCCTCATGATAAAACCAAGCTGTCTATTTGCGCGAGCTATCGCATCTTCGTAATGAGGGCTAAGATCTTTAACTATGTTGAGGCGTTCCAAAGTATGTCCGATCTAAGAATAATTGAATAGAATCGGCTGTCTTTTCCTGGTATACAATATTGTGCTACATTTAGGCACACAAAGCTCGAGAAGGTTACGCTTGCTCCATTCTTCAAATAAGGCCAACAGATTCTGTACCTCCAGACCAGTGGTGCTCAGCATTTCGGGTTTTTTTTCCTTGATTTGCTTGTCACACAAAAAAAGAACTTTCACCTTAAAAGTTAGTACTTGGAAGAAAGCTTCTAAATGTATCTATTAGCTGATGGTATTGAACAGATATTGATGCTAAAATCACTCCCAAAGACTTGATCATCGAAAAATTAGAGTGCTTTATTTTGCTTTGATCGTTTCGTACGGAGTGAATTTAACACATATATCAGTTTCAGCAGATAGATATATTTGAAAGCTTTCAACCAAGTACTAATTTGTATGGTCAGAGCTCATTTTAATTGTGTGATAAGCAAATTAATGAAAAAAAAACACACACAAAGTGCTGCCAATCTCCAATGTTTTTGATGACGGAATAAATTTTCATATCATCAGCGTAGAAGATACGTTTTCCTCTAGGAACTACAAGAGCATAGAGATGGGCGAACGCTCACGAGCCGTTCATTTGAACCCGTTCGTAAGAAAAAGCGTTCAAACCACGGCTCTCTAAATTTGAACCGCGGCTCACTAATGAGCCGTGGCTCAAATAAACACCGTGTCACTTGATCAGCCGCTTTATTTTGACATATACTGTTTGTTTGTTCAGGAGCCAGCATATATTCTCCCACTCCTTACTTTCATTCTCCTTAGCCTTTTCTGGCATTGAAATGAACGAGCTATTTCTGGATTCTCAATTTTAAAAACAGAGATTTGGAGATGACAGCAAATAACTGCAAGCATATCAATCGATAATTGACCTTCCCCGTCAAAAATTGTATCTTGTTTTATTAACGCAGTCAATTCTTGGCTCTTCTAGGCTCAACTTTCCCAACAAACCCATAAAAATCGAAAACAAAATATGAAAAAACTGCTGCACGTGTGAAACGGCCTGAAGAATTGGCCTCATGTTGGCTTAAAATTGGGCGCATATTAGGCCAAGCCCAAATACCAGCACTTTTTTGTATAGGTTCATCGGGAAAATTGACCCTTAAAAAAATAAAGATCCGATTGAGAGAGATTTTTTTTAACGGGAAAGGGCAATTCAAAAACAGGTTCTGTCGACGCTCAGTTGTCTTTATAAGAGGACTTTGACGAACAGATCAGTAAGCTTCGAGATCATATTATGATCCATCAGTTTCTGCCATAATCGAAGGCGCTAAGTACACCACTAAACCTTACCTGCCGAAAGTTAGCGATTCCTTGTTCTGGTGGGAGCAGAAAAAAATTATCCGAGGTAATATCAGTTGGTCTTGTGAAGACTTTGTATTACGGGTACTCCAATGTCATGCGTGAGGATTTTTTTCAAAATCGGGACACATTTGTAGTGAGCCTCGCAACAAGCTAACATCGGAAAACATTGAGGAAAATATATACGTATGCAAAAATTCACATTGAGAAGATTGTAAAGATTTAAAATGAAATCGATGAATTAACGGCTATTTCATTGTTGTTTTAATACACCTACTTGATATTTTGGATTTCTTTACATTGGTTTCTTGTTAATGATATTGAATATAGTTGAATACGCAAGATATAAAACTAGGCTAGGCTGAATACTTTTCAATTTGAACTTCGTTAATCTGTAATTCGTTAAAATTAAAATGGAGAACGGAGCACGAAATTAATCAAAACAGCAAAAAAGTCCACTAGAGATGAGTTATATATCAAAAAGTTACTAGAAGATCAAATAAAAACTCCAATACATAATTTGAATGATGTATCGCTCAAACCACCGGGACTTCATAGTTCTTTTGAATGAACTAACGAGCCGTTCAAATGAGTCGGCTCATTTAAGTGAACGCTTGGTTCAGAGCCGCTCATCAGAATGAACCGTTTTGCCCATCACTGAAGAGCAGCATCGTTGATGAACAGGGAAAATAAGAGAGGATCCAAATTACGATCGTAAAGCGACGTGAATTTGACTAGATTTGTGTTAACGAAACGCTTCGGAAAGAATCCGTGCTACGCCGTTGAGACATATTTTATGCATTTTTCAAAGAGTACCGTGCTTATGATGATTTCGAAAAGTTTTGAGCAAGCACCCAACGAAGTAATACCTCGGTAGTTGGAGATGTTGCATTTGTCTCCATTCTTGTGCACTGGAAAAAAGAGAGATGATTTCCATGCGGCAGGAAAGGTTCTCTGTTGCAACGACAAATTGAACAGTTTCTTCAATGGATTCAGTAAAGAAGTAGTGCATTTCTTCAGCAGAGTCGACGGAATCCCATCCGGGCCAGGCGATAACGAATATTTGAGTTTGCGCAGTGCATTTTCTATATGATCGTCAGTGATATGGAATATGTTGAACTCTAAACTATCCATAGGAGTGTCGTTGATTGCTGCTTCTGTCTGATATGATGTAGCTTGCGCAAGTTCGAAGTGATCAGCAAACAGTTCGCATTTTCTCACGTTTTAGTGCGAGAGTATCGACAGAGATGTCTCCAAGATACATAGATGTCGCCAATTCATCCTCCAATTTTGGTTAGAACGAACCACCAGAACCATTTAGGATGTAGTCATAGATTCCTTTGTGTACGCTCAATGTACCGATTATAAAAAAGACGGTTGTACGTTTTATACTTATTGCTGGCTAATACAAAGCAGCACTTAAGATATAGAGAGCGGTTACGTCTGTACAGACGAAGCGCAGATCGTCGGCGATGTTTTAGTTTGCGTAGGAAGCCGTTATTCCATTGTGGTTTCGGAGAGGCACGTTGGACCGGAACATGTCCTTGAACCACTCGCATAATTTCATTATTAAAATATTCAATCATACGATCAACATTTTAATGATCCCAATCAGCCGCCAATAGTGCATCACTGGGCAAATCGTAGTCATCATGCCGGAAATCGTACTGCCGGACCGAAGTATCTTTAAAACTTGGTGGCAATCGCACGGCGGGTAGGAGTCATCCAGCTTGTATTGATCAAGGGAGTGAAATTTGAACGTATTTCTGTATTCAATTCAATTGGGTTCTGCACGGTAATTTGGGCTGTTTGACCAGAAGTAAACGCTACTTGGATAGTAGGACGAAATCGCAAATCATTCATAAGCTTTGTGCAAGAGAGACACATCCAAAATAACTGTCCATTCTTAACAACATCATCAATCAGATCTTCTCTCAATCCACGGCAGCGGTGAGGGAAACGAGCTTTGCAGAAGGCTTCGCAGGCAATTTCCATTTCCTCGATCTTTATGGTGCAAAAGTGACAGACGGCAGACATGATGAGTACGGGGAGTTGATTGCAGATTGTTGACTGTGTCAGCAAGTAGACACCGCACGTCGCAAATGCTCACGGAATGCTGATTTATTCGAAATGAACGAGCACGGACGAGCAATTACTTCACACAAAACTGACAATAGAAGAACAAGAATACAAACAAAACAACAAAGAATATTTTACAGCCTTCTTGCATATGTTGTTATGGTAAGTAACGATATTCCACTGGCATTAGGAACTGTGACAAAACTTATTCAGCCAGGAATGTTTTTGTGAATAAATACCTACTTGGTACTTCCGAATGGAAAAACCTTAAACAAAACGCCACAACTAGCTAACAGTTTGATAAGAAAAAATATTTTGAGCTTTTTAGTGGAATGTTTTCACCTGTCATAAGACGAGTTTATACAATCCCATTGAATTCCACCTGTTAAGTGGTGGAATTCAATGGGATTGTATAAACTCGTCTTTTGACAGGTAGCCAACAGTGTTGCCGGAAACCTTGAACATCTTGTATTCCTGGAAATTGAGGTCGCTCGATTCTCAAGGCCAAGAAGTACAGACGTCTTACTTCTTATTTTTAACTTTTCATTTCTCATTTTTCGTTTCTGATTGCTTATTTTTCAATTTTCATCCCGAGCAGCACATATTTGGCACAAAAGTTTCTGTGACCCATTTGCAACCAAATTTAGTTACATTTCAGTTGCTGCTGCTCACTAAACACTGCTCACATTCACTATTGTTCAGCCACATTTATGGACTTATGATGGACTTATGATTCGTTTGGCCAAATCACATTTTCGGACATATTACCTGTTCGGGAGTTGCCTCACCCATTCCTACGTACATCACTGGTAGTGTAGATATTCTCTTATAGATTTTATCAAGGGTCTCTCACATTTAAAAAATGAGGCAATTCATATAAATTTACAACTGATGACGTCACTAGGGTGATCAGCCAAGGAATAAGTTTTTATGAAATCAGTAGGCTCTCGGTAATCAGAAAAGGAAGGTTGACATGACATACGGTCTTTAATTTATATGTTTAAATGTAATAACTGTTTAATAAAAAGAGTGCTGTAAATATATGGAGTTAAGTGTAATTAAATGTTCGAGGATAAATAAACGTTTGGAATATGTGTCTCGAATAAGAATGAGTTTTGTGCACGGAGAAGAAACCCACCAATAAAGGAAATATACCTGCAAGAAACCTCAGGAAGGCAGTGTCTCCGAATAGTGCCTACTCGATGTTGGTAAGGGTCAGTTACCCAACATTATGGTCCCTCACCCGAGTGAACGAGTTCGTGGGAAGTTATCAAGCCGGCTTCGTTGACGGCCGCTCGACAACGGACCAGATCTTTACTGTACAGCAAATCCTTCAAAAATGCCGTGAATACCAGGTCCCAACGCACCATCTGTTCGTTGATTTCAAGGCGGCATACGACAGTATAGACCGCGTAGAGCTATGGAAAATTATGGACGAGAACAGCTTCCCTGGGAAGCTTACCAGACTGATCAAAGCAACGGTGGATGGTGTGCAAAACTGTGTGAAGATTTCGGGCGAACACTCCAGTTCGTTCGAATCGCGCCGGGGACTAAAGACAAGGTGACGGACTTTCGTACCTGTTGTTCAACAATGCGCTAGAGAAGGTGTCATGCGGAGAGCCGGGTGTAACAGCCGGGGTACGATTTTCAACAGATCCAGTCAATTTATTTGCTTCGCGGATGACATGGACATTGTCGGCCGAACATTTGCAAAGGTGGCAGAACTGTACACCCGCCTGAAACGTGAAGCAACAAAAGTTGGACTGGTGGTGAATGCGTCAAAGACAAAGTACATGCTTGTGGGCGGAACCGAGCGCGACAGGGCCCGCCTGGGGAAGCAGTGTTACGATAGACGGGGATACCTTCGAGGTGGTCGAGGAATTCGTCTACCTCGGATCCATGCTAACGGCTGACAACAACGTTAGTCGTGAAATACGAAGGCGCATCATCTGTGGAAGTCGGGCCTACTACGGGCTCCAGAAGAAACTGCGGTCGAAAAAGATTCGCCACCGCACCAAATGTGTCATGTACAAGACGTTAATAAGACCGGTAGTCCTCTACGGACATGAAACATGGACAATGCTCGAGGAGGACTTGCAAGCACTCGGAGTATTCGAGACGGGTGCTTAGGACCATCTTTGGCGGTGTGCAAAGAAGACGGTGTGTGGCGGCGAAAGAATGAACCATGAGCTCGCCCTACTCTACGGCGAACCCAGTATCCAGAAGGTAGCTAAAGCCGGAAGGGTACGATGGGCAGGACATGTTGCAAGAATGCCGGACAGCAACCCTGCAAAGATGGTGTTCGCTTCCGATCCGGCAGGTACGAGACGGCGTGGAGCGCAGCGAGCGAGATGGGCAGACCAGGTGCAGAACGACTTGGCGAGCGTGGGGCGTATCCGAGGATGGAGAGATGCGGCCTCGAACCGTGCATTGTGGCGTCAAATTGTTGATTCAGTGTTATCTGTTTAGATGTTAACTAAATAAATGAATGAATGAATGGTCCTCACCCACCAATATGTTGAGGAGTTCCCTTCGCGCAGCCCCAACACGTAATTGGCTAATCGACTGCGAACCTTGCTGCGAACACATGCATATTGACGGATGCACAGCAAAAAAATATTAATATGCGGCGACGTAACATCGTGAAACGTACCTTAAAAATTGACGTAATGAGTTATTTTACGTAGTTTTACGTCACATTGACTCTTTATTACATTTCTTACCGCATCACTGGATTGAGAAAATTTATTTTTCTGTTACATGCATCCAACATAAAATTACCTACGCAATACCATATTTCAATACATCCTAAATGATGCACATCATGATCGCCCAGAATAAAATTTAATATTATACCCAAAAGAAGTAAAAACAAAAAAAATATGTTCGGGAGCAGCATTATCGACCCGCCCTAGCTACGACTCTGATGGTGGATTGTAAAAAGCAGATCTCATTATCACTCATTATTGCCCAACCCCAATGTGCATAAGAGAGGAGATGAATAATTTGGAGTTTTTTTTTGTTCTAGCCAATTAGTATGACACAGATCGTGGAACATGTGGTCAGGAAAGGCCCATGTATCCTTTAATATTTGTATAGCTTTTAACTAACTTGACTGTAAATATGTGTGGAATAAATGTATGAACTATGTAGTGTTAATGTTTAATCAGTGTTTCCAATTTCAACGTGTCGGAAGGAGCCCCCAATTATCTTGGGATCGGGAATGGCGATCAGACCAGCAGTGTCTTCCCTCCCATACCTTCCGTGGCAGACCACATAATCAAAGTTAATTGATGTTGGGGCTTGGACGAAGGAAGCTCGCCGACATTACCTGTTCTACTAAACGACATTTTCGGCAAAATGACACTTTCTGCCACATGATCTTCTTGAACAAACAATTTTTCTTTTAAACGACTTACTCGCCAACAAATTTCAGCTGTACAATCTGTTAGACGAAATGACATTTTCAGTCAAATGATTTTTTTTTGCCAAAACATCATTCCGGCGAAATGATATTTTTGGCTGAATGACCTTTCTACCTAATGACCATATCAGCCAAACTACTGTTTCGGTCATATGACCGTTTCGGTCGATTGTATCACAAACAGCCCATTCCTTTTGCCCGAAAAGACAATTCGCCCGAATGGAGTACTTGTTCAAGAAAGCCAAACAGTCAAACCTAATATGATCCGTTATGAATTGTTCGCGTTTTTATGGAATAATTTATTTGGAAAAATCATTTCTCATTGAAACTAAATTAGGCAAAAAGATTTTTGGTATAATAAAGAAGAACTCTTTTTCACCGTTTAACAAAATGAATAATGAAGTAAGAATCATATTGTCTTACTCAAAAATTGGCTAAGCATATCGGCCATCTTCCGGCTCCGGATCACCAGGATATCTTCTACTTCTTATTGGCATTACATCCCCACACTGGGACAGAGCCGCCTCGCAGCTTAGTGTTCATTAAGGACATAGTTGGAGGAGTACCACGATGGCAGTCAATATGGCACCGGACCTTCCACGGGCCAACCCCACACCTCCCGCACTCCTCTCCCACCCGAATGTTGGTGCATCGTTCAAAAGTATAATATTCGAATTACTAACCTGTTCACAGCATATTTATTCACTCCCGTGATAATGAACATGTTTCTTCAAAGAGTCCTTTGAATTTCGGCTCGAATTTTATCGTAAATCAGCAGTTTCGTGCCAATTTAATAGTTGTTCGCGATTCGGTGGGCTTATCACTGCACTTCACTTCTTCTCAAAGGGCATAGCAAAATCAAGTTTTTACTCACTTCTCCGCACATGAGGAGCCCGAAATGTTGATAAATGCAAATTAAAGATCACTTTTTGATATAAGTCACTAGTTTGAACCGAAAACCTAATATAAACTGCTATTTTTGCCCGAAAAAAACGAATGAAAACTGACCGCGGAGCGAATGTAAACACCGGCAGCGGTAGCAGCAAACTAATGCATAGGGTGGTTAGAAAAATGATTTTGCTCTGCCGCACTCAGTCATTTATGATTCATAATTTGGGTGTCATCCGATGGTTTGGGTTGGTTTGAATAGAGGCTTACCGTGCACAGGTCGTTTCTGGTTTGTATGACAGTTGATATGGCGAGGTTGAATTTTACATTATTTTGATTGTGGCACTCCGTCATAGGGCGCTGGCGAGGGGGGAGACCATATGACTGGATGAAATATTCAAGAGCTTTAATTCCATAGACAGTGGACGTTGAATGGTGGTTTCAATGGTTGGGAGTCGATTTTAATCGAAGTTGCGAATCTTTAGCATGATAATTAGACTTATTTTTGCGCTACATAATCAATGGATCTTTCCTGCGGTGCGGTCTTCGTTCAGTGAAGGCTCCGGATGTTGCTTTAAGCTATGTGGATTCTCTTTTCGCCAGCGTTTGGAGAGAAGGCGCTGTAGCCAGTGTAATGAAAAGTTTAGTTTCTCATACTAGTTTTCATACAAACTTGAACCGGCTAGTGTTCAACCAGATTTGTTCAAATCTGTTTTTGGAGGACACTCGGAGCATGGGACGGAATCGAGTGAGCGTGGTGGAGCTGGGTCGTTTTTTGAACCACCCTACTAATATTCTTTGTTTTTTTTTATAAATACGACACCAATACTACTACAGTATATGACAGTTTTTATTGTACCAATACTTTCAAAGCTTTGTTTTGGTACTCAACCCACCTTCACCTTAAGCACTTCCACAGTTATTAACTGCGAGGTTGCTAAGCCAAGGTATCATTTCTGCGTATATCATGAGGCTAACTCGATGATACTTCTATGCTCAGGAAAGTCGAGACAATTTCCAATCCGGAAATTGCCTAGACCGACACCGGGAATCGAACCCAGCAACCCCCAGCATGGTCTTTCTTTGTAGCCGCGCGTCTTACCGCAGGAGAATATTGGCCTGCTGAAAAACAACAAATTCCCTGGGGATGACCAACTACCAGGAGAGCAGTTAAAACACGGTGGTGAGTCACCGAGTAATTACCAAGCTTTGGGAGGATGAGGTTCTACCACTGGAGTGGACGGAAGGTGTCATGTGTCCAGCAGCGATTTTTTTTACGCGACGTCCACAGCACCTGTAGAAGATACCTAACATCAATTCTTTCACCTTTCAGCTTTCACTTTCGTATGTGAGACATACATAAAAGCAAGAATCATTCTTTGACCCTGGGTGGTTAATGAGTGAACCTCCGGAACCTTCGAAAGCTCCAGAGAAGTGGCGAGTTCTTCAAATTTGCATTAGAAAACTATTATTTTCGTTCAACCGTTTGTTAAAACAATCTAAGAACATGATTCAGTGTCGTTAAGTAACTTACTAGAAATTAACTCCGGAAGACCTTATGGAAGTGGTCACTCCTAAAAATATACCCCAGTAAACTACTTTTCTTTTTAAACGTATGTTGAAAATTCTAAAAAATTGAACCACTAAGAAAATTGCCTTCAGAATCAACCACTTGTCTTCCACGCAGGGACAGAAAAAGTCATTTTAACTACACTCAAATAGCTGACATCCAACACACAATCAAGCTGCTAGGCCTTTCAGAATTTGAATGTGCGAATGAATAGGACGGCATGTACACGAACAGCAGCAAGCGTCGACTCTCGGCGTCAGTGTTGTTTTGTGCGGTGTCAAAATGAATCTTCAGCTTGGCACATTGATATTCAATTTGAAGTCTCAAAATATGAATATCATTTCATACTGCGGTACATGGATTCAACAGATTCCTAAAATACATCCATATGTTTAGTACATAAAGTAGAATGATCATCATTTATCGGTGCAAATCAACCGCAATTCAAAATATTCATTTCAGCCCTTGTTTCAGCCCCGGTAGATATTCATTTTTTACGCTCGATTATCAATCGGCTATTGAGAATCGGGCGGTAAAAAAGGTATAGAAATTTGACAGCATGCTGCGAGATGTTCGTACCTGCATTGCCGAGCGTCTGATCAAAACAAACACGAATCAAGGACGAAATTGCCTACTGAGCGTCGATGCAACTGATAGTAAAACGAAGATTTCCGTCCTTGCTTCCAGGTGATCTTAATTATAATTATTCGCTATCTATTAGTGAAAACCACAACTCTGTAATCGATTTAGGTTGACCGCAGGCTGGTTCTTTAGATGCTTTGTTTAAATAAACGCTTACTGGCCACGCCTGCTTTTGTTTTTCTTACTGATTGATAAAATACAGATTTTGAAAAAAATCGCAGCTCTTCTATTTGGTAGAGCAATTTCGTTGAATATTTCATCACAATATCACGGGGAAACTCTTTGGAATATATTTGGGAAATTTTCCAAAAAATCCTCAGGAAACTCTTCGAAAATTCATCGGAAAACTCTCAGGAATGTCTTTGGAAATCCAATAAAAATTTCCTCGGAAACAATTCCAAATTCACTTAACAAATTATTCAAATTCTTTTCGGAAAATTTCACGAAAATTCTTCGGGAAACTCTTTGGGGTGTCTTCACAATAATTTCCCGAATTTCTCTGAGAAATTCTTCTTTTCTTTTCCGAAAACTATTTCAAAAATCTTTCGGAACTTCCTCGGGAAACGCATTTATTTTTTTTCGGCAAAAGTTAGAATTTTCAGGAAAGTCTTCGGAATCTGTTCGGGAAAAAATTTCTGGATCCTCGTAAAACTAGAAAATTCTTATGAAAACTCTTCGATTTTTTTTCAGGAAACTATCTGAAATATCTTCGGGTTACTCTTCGGAATGTCTTTCGAAATTTACTCTACTCTAATCTACTTACGGAATCCCGAAAAACTAAGCCGTCGCGGCGTGAGAATTCATACATCAGCGTCGTGTCCGATTTGAAGAGCGGAGCGCTAATGCAAACATGTCGGCGGCCTCGTGACATCAAAAACTGTCGGCGGTGGCTGCACGCATCTCTAGTTATAGGTTCAAATCCTGATAAGGTCATACAATATTTTTAACTATTTTAACAAGAATACTTGGAAAAAATTCTGTTATATGTGTTATATTTACAAAAAGTTTGCAAATTTTACGGGGAAAATTATCGAAATCCAATATTAGGGTGAGTTTGAAAAAAAAACCCAATGCGATCTCACAAAACGAAATGATCGCCAGCTACAATGAACTCAACAATTGACAGTTAGAATGCAAAATATTACAACCCCGGGTACGTTAGTAGAAGCATAAGTAAATTCTAATGACACTGTGAGCATTAAACATGTTTTCACAATACTAACTTCAATATGTTAATTATGACCGTTAATTGTGTGTAATGTTGCAGAGAATGTTTTGTTTTGTCAACCTCATTAGTTTGACACTTTGAGGACAGGTACTTTGGCTGCCAGGTCACGGCTAACTAGATGTTGGCCACGTGATTTGGAGCGACATTAGCAATCTTTTACTTTTGAATCAGCTGGTACGTTCAACTAGTTCTTCATAAAATACAATGATCTTGACAATCGGGAAAATTTGTTTGTTTTGTTGATTCAGCTTTGCTGCGTCGCAGCAGGCGTGAAAAAATAAAAATGACAGTTGCGAGTTCCTTCCGTATCGAGTGGTGTGCCCCCGAAAACGCGAGCACTTTGAAACTTGGATTCTGTCAGGAGTGATCTTGACATCAACAACTCCCAAATATCGCTTGCACCACTAATGGGTACACTGTTCCTTTAGTGACGGTAAAAAATAATGTTGATACCTATAGTGGTGCAGCTGTACCAATAGTGGCCAGTCTCATAAGAAATCCATTGATTTCTTATGAGATTCGCCACTATTGGTACAGTTGCATCACTATATGTGCAATGCAGTCAATTTTGTTAAGGAAAATCTTTGTTTTCAATAGTTTTTCGGGCGAAATCTTGGAATAAGCTGTATTTGACAGGATATTTAAAGCACGACACATCAACTAAAACCATCGTAAAGTGTATAGTTATGAAAAATCTCATTAAAACCCTACTTTTATTTCCCTTTTTCATATAATGGATATTAAACTTATCAACGATTAATATTATCAGTTCTTCTTCTTATCCTTCTATGGCTCCACATCCCAACTGGAACTCACAGTTACCTTGCTTGATTTTCGGGGAATAGTTACATTCGGGGAAGTTGCATTGAAAAACGTAATTAGTGTATCGCTTCTCAGAATCCGCACTAGGCAGCTTAATAGCCACAATCACTTAAAAGGGATGCCAAATATTAATTAAATTCCTAATAAGCTCATGAAAACAAAAGTATCTCAACTAGTTTAGCCTGTGAGCAACACTCGTATATTTTATGCAATTAAATGCATCGAAGAATGGCCCCGAAGTCATCCGAGTGTATTATTACAGCCAAGTGCACGTGATGTGACAAAACGAAAACTGAAATGTGCCAAAGAAGTAGTTCAATTTAAAATTGAAATTGTTTCATGGACGCTTCCTATCCTTATTCGTTCTCGAATGGGTCCGGAATGCTCTCTTCGGTGCCGAATGAAGGAAGGCCAACCCGGGTAGTGTGACCCGATGATCGGACGGTAAGATGGAAAGTGTCCGATTTACCGTTCACGTCGTCGTTTGAGAACATCGAGAAAAACTGCTACAACCGGCGACGACGACGACGACAACCGAAAGTGGAAGGAATCTCGAGAGAATTTCAACCAACTGAACGGTTTCCTTCGCCGGTCCACTTCATCATCATTTGGTGCACTCTCGATAAGCTGAGGACTTTTTTCATTATCGCATAGGGGCAAGGCGTTTCCACTGGGCGGTTGATTCGTTACGTGATGACCGAGTGGGAAGGGTACTGAGGTACAGCAGGAACGGATGCTGGGCATCATAAACGTTCATGATATAGGATTCGGTAGCAGTAGGAACGAATTTTAATCAAGAAATTTTTCTACGTTCCATCTTTCTCAGACGGGATATATTTTAGGCATGGTCCTTGGGAGACTGTAATTTGCAGAAAATATTTCATTCAAGATATTTTGTAATTCAAATTCGTGCTGGTCTTCCTGAGAAATGCAATCCGATTCTGTGCAATTTGCAACGACCACAAAAGATGTCAGTCGCCCAGAATAAACTGACACAAAATTGCTAGACTGCTATGGAAAGTTCCAACAGGATTGCCATTCCCAGGTGAGCTGTATGACTGACATATTACATGACCGGTTTGCATTTCGGTCTGGTTCTCCAGCGATTGTCATAAATGGAGTTACGTAGTGACTAGTGAGGATTAACATGCTTAAGGTTGAGGACGGATGCAAGTGGTTTAGATACACATCGATTTTAGATGGTTTATATGACTTTTCGTGGAAAATTGAAAAACACAACAAGTAAGTCATTAAATATAAGGGTCAAAAACGTTTCAAAAACATATATTATTCAAATATAAACATAATTGTGTAATTTGTGTAATCACTCTATACTACAGAACATCCTGCTCGAATTCTAACACAAAAGACATTTTTACATCAATTCGTGCCACTTCCTCACGCCATTGTACATCAACAAAGCGGAGAAGGAAACCCACAAGACACCGAAAATGATTTGAATAATTCAAAGGACCTCTCATTGTCTAGACAATGAAATAAATGTGCTCTGTTCCGGAGTGGCCCGGGTAGAGTGATTTTCCATTCCAGTGCAAACGTCCGTGAAAATTCAGCAAAGTACTTCGCTCCTACTACTGAATTGTTCGTTCATATGCTGTGGTTTCCACTGGAGTCTTTTGTCAAGCTTTCTTAGAGGAACCGACTTCCGAATGCTTCAAGTGATGCCACTATCTGCTATCATGTACATAAAGGCATCCTTATGAGAGAGACACTTGCCCCTGAATAACACTATAGCTACTTTAAACGGTTTTGTTGCGCTTGCAATTGCCAAGCATGAAGTGTTGCGATATGATTTACACAAAACATTATTGGCGAGTCTCTGATGAAGAGATGAAATTGTATTAAATCGATTGGTGAATCTAAGGTAAAAAAAACTCGTCACCATGCAATCTACTATACAAATTAAGTCATACGTCATTTGTGTGTTAAAAGCTATAGCGAATCGCTGAGCATTCATTGGCTAAAGCTTCTGCAAAACTTCATAGCTTTTTGATTTCAATTCATGCGTGCATCAAGGTGTAGACAACTTCGCTATGCTTGAAATTGTCAAGAAAAGTCGGAATTTAGTTTCATTCGTACATTTCTTCCTTGAATTTAGTAAATTGAACATTTTCCCACAATTAACACATTCCAGCACAAGGCTAAATAGAGACCCATTTTAAATAACACCACACTTTTGCACGAATTCAGGAATGCTTTTATTCTGTTGTCGGCTCTTAGTATGTGAGTCAGATAGCGGTTTGATTTCCAAACTGTGAATAAAATTTGCCTCAAAACGAACGTGACTTTGCGTGCGAATACAAACGCTCGTGCAAACATTTCACATGGGGCGAGAACTCGTTCCCATTTTCCAATCGCGCAGTATAAAAGACGAATCGAAATCATGAAGTGTGGGCCGCCGTCGGGTGAGTGTGCTTTGTGGTACATTTACGATTCAATAAAGCCGAACAAACAAAGCAAAAGTTTGCCATACGGATAGAAGCCCGCCCGGTGTCGGCAAAGTTTGCACCAAGTCAAGTCGCACGGAGCTGAGTTGAGTTGAGTTGAATCGAGATTCTCGAGATTCAAGGATCCTGCCGGTCGCTGCCGGCTGGGAAATTCAACACCGAAAAGTAAATCAACCGAAAGGAATTTAATCTCGAGATCCGGTTGCGGTTGGAAACCTCAGAACGGTGGAAATTTCTCCGACGGAGTGATTTTACCGCAACCGGAAAAGCGGAATGCCAATTTCGAAATTAATGCGATCATTAGGCGGCTGCCCGGGGGAGGAGAAATTTATGCTCATGGCTCTTTTTTTTATTTTCTGAGCTGTATCGAATCTTTGAGATGTGGTGGAGCTCGGCTGAAGCCGTGTTATAAATTATCGAATTAATCGGGGTTAGTGGGATGTTGAGAAATTCCGAGGTATTGGATTATGAGATCTTCTGCGTTGAGAATAAAGAATAACGGCTGCATTTGTCTTATAAATGGATTGTCAAGACCGTGGCCACTCTTTTCTACTAAATTGAACCATTACATTAATTTACAGCTGTTTTGTTAAGTAAATTCAGAGTAGCCCATCCATAATTGATTCACCCCATACGGAATTTTCCCAGGAAAACCTTAACAACACAAAAGAACAAACGGGAAAATAAAGTGAAACAAAAATCTTTATTGTTGCCCATCTTCTCCGTTTCTGTAGAAATCTGTTGGATGCTCGTGGTTGCCAGACCGAATACCCTTCGGTCTGTGGGGTACTTTACAAATGGAAGTCTTTTACGTTTTCAATCGTGTTTTTCGTAACTAAGTGTTTTTGTGAAAGCATACAGCTTTTGACTGCCGTACAGTAGTAAAACCCTAATTAGGGTTTTGATCCAAACATTCATGCGAAATAAAAAGCAAGCTGAATTTTCTAACCTGTTTACTTAAATAGAGATGGGTGGGTGAGTGGTTATCGGGACAACTGACAACAGCAGATTGAGTGTACGTACTGGGAAGCACGTGAAATTTTAACAATAAAAAAATACAATTACAGGCCAAGTTTTCTCAAAGGCTATAAATACAGAACGAAAAGGGATAAAAGTTTACACAAAAATCCCTACTTTGCAGTATCCCAACCGTGATCTAAGAAAAAGGGATTTGAAAATCTTCTCTAGAAATTCTAAACCTATTATAATACGAATATTGACAATTAATTTCTCAGCAATTAAGCCAAGCAGAATGCAGAACGCCACCATTGAGGCAATTGGTGGGACAGCGCGTGCCTACACGTGGTATATTGGAGGTGGAAGATCATTGAAAAAAAACACGTTTAACTTTTCTTTCCTCCTCCTCCTTCGCAAAACTGATCCACAATGTACCACGCGCCTCCATTCACACTAAAGATGTCAAAAGGGGTTTTGTAAAAGGATATGGGGCGAAACACATCTTTTGGACATTGGAACTTGACACAACTCATGAAATTACTTATATAATCGTTTGTAGTACATTTCTGAGTGCTATTTACCACAGGGAATAGACGTTCATCTTCAGTAGTGTATGTAGTTATGTAAACTTTGCTACTTCTCAATTTTATTTATAAAATTTCATAGTGAGAAGTGAGAATTGTGATATGGCTTCGTGGAATATTCCTAGTGGATTTCAGTTAACAGATCCGGTGTTCCTTCGTTCGAGACAAGTGGACTGTTGATCGGAATGGAATGGTACGACGACGTAATCAAGCCTGGTCGACTGAAGCTGTCCGAAGAACTTCCTACGCTCCAGGACTCGCGATTTGGAATAATTGGAATAAACCTCTTGTGCAGCCACACCATATGGTGATCCGCTATATGAACTAATGCAAAAGTGTTGGGACATTGAAAGTGTATCCAGTGAAAATTGTCCGTTGTCGGAAGCCGAACAGAGTGAGAAACATTTCCAGTCTACATTTCGCCGACGCGATGATAGCCGATGCAGCTTTCACTAAGGGATTCAATAACTTAACTTGGAGATTCTAGATCGATGGCCCACCGGAGATTCTACGCTTTGGAAACGAATTTCCATAAAAAAAACCGGAGATAAAGAAGCAATACGATGACTTCTTGGAGGACTATGTACTCATTGGACATTGCCATTGTGTGGAAGTTCGTGAAGTGGATGGATCCTGCCGGTTTGCAGAAATGGTATCTGCCGCACCATGCAGTGCTTTTTCTTCTTATTATTATTGGCATTACATCCCCACACTGGGACAGAGCTGCCTCGCAGCTCAGTGTTCATTGAGCACTTCCACAGTTATTGACTGCGAGGTTTCTAAGCCATTACCATTTTTGCATTCGTATATCATGAGGCTAACACGATGATACTTTTACGCCCAGGGAAGTCGTAATAAAACTTAAAATGTTACTTGGGCGGTACCGGAAATCCAACCCAGCCACCCTTAGCGGGTATACCCCGTTAGGCATAAGTACGTAAGGCATAAAGACGTTAGGCTTAAGTACGTTAGGCATAATGGACGTTAGGCATAAAATGACCCAAAGAACAACCTATGACATAAAGAAGGCAGAATTATGCCAAACGTCCATTATGCCTAACGTACATTATGCCTATCGTCCATTATGCCTAACGTAGCTATGCCTAACGTCCTTATGCCTAACGTCGCGGACCCATCCTCAGCATAATCTTGCTTTGTAGCCGCACCTCACCGCAAGGCTAAGGAGGGCCCCTCCTTAGATTGCTCACTATCACTTATCACATCTCATTTTCCTACTTCCTTGTTCCTTCTTCTTTCTTCTTCATTTATTATTCTTCATTCTTCCTTTTTCCTTCTTCCTTGTTCCTTTTTCTTCCTTCCTTTTTTTCTTTTCCCTTCTTCATTCTTCTTTCTTCCTCTTCCTTCTTCCTTCTCCTCCTTCCATCTTCCTCCCTTTTTTTTCTCCTTCTTTTCTCTTCTTCCTGCATCCTTTTTCTTTCTTCCTTGTTCCTCCTTCCTTCTTCCTTCTTTCTTCCTTCTCCCGCCCCTTTTTCCATCTTTCTTTCTTTCTTTCTTTCCTCTTTCTATTTCGTTCTTCCTCCTTCCTGTTTCATGTTTCCTTCTTCAATTTCCTTGTGTTTCTTATTCTTTCTTCCTTCTTCCTTCTTCCATCTTCCATCTTCCATTTCGTCCTTTCTTCTTCCTTCTATTTTTTTCCTTCTTACTTCTTTCTTCTTCCTTCTTCTTTCTATCTTCCCTTCTTCTATCTTCCTTCTTCCTCCTTTTTTCTTCCTTCTTTAATTTCCGTCGGCCTTCTTCCTTCTTCTTTTTTCCTCCTCACTTCTTTCCTCTTCTTTCTTCCTTCTTCCTTCTTCCCTCTTCCTTCATCCTTCTTTCTTCTTTCTTCTTCCTTCTTTCATTCTCCTTCTTTCTTCTTCCTTCTTTCATTCTCCTTCTTCCTTCATCCTTTTTTTTCTTATTTCTCTCTTCCCTTTTTCCTTCAGTTTCAAGAGGAGTTGGGAGGATTTTCCTGGAGGAGTTTTGGTGGAAACCTTCAGATGAACTCTGAAGGTAATTCCCAAAGAAATTTTCAGGAGAATCTCCTGATGAATTTCGAGGGGTTTACCGCAGAAATTCCGGATGGCATTTCCAGATGAGTTATGGGGATAATTCTCAGAGGAATTTGGGAGGTAGCTCCCGTAGGTATCCTCAAGGGAGTTTCCGGATAATCATCTGGTGGAATTCCGGCGACATTCATACAGGAATTCGGGGGAAGGGACGGACCAGGGAAATTCACGGCAAATTTTGTAGAGTATTCCCGGTGGAATTACCCAAAGGTTTCTTAGAAGGGGAGATCCCGAAGAGATTCCTGGTAAAATTCCCGAAGTCTGTCTTCGGGAAGTTTTTAGATGAATTCTGAGGGAGATTCCCAGAAAGAGTTTTTGGATTTTATGACAGCACTCCGAAAAAAAAGTTTTTAGAAAAAAATCCTGGCAAATTTCTGAGCGATTCCCGGAAGAATTCTTGAACAAATATCAGAAATTTTATTTGGAAGGCCTTCGGAAATTTCTACATGAATTTCCTGATGAAATTCTTTAGGAAAATCTGGTGAAAAACTTAACGGAATTTTTGACGGCTTATTGAGAAAATTTCTGGAGTTTTCGGAGGATTTCCTAGCGGAATTTTTTGAAGAATTTTTGGTGAAATTTTTGGGAAATTTCCAGAGGGATTGTTGTGGAAATGTTCAGATAAATTGCTGCGGGAATTGAAGGGGGTTTCAAAAGAATTCGAATTTATTGGAGGAGTTCTCATTGGGAAACTCGAAAGAATGTTTGTTAGAATTTCCGGTGGATCTTCTGGCGAAATTTCCGATGGAATTCCTTGCGAAATTTTATGAAAAAGTTTTGGAGGAATTTTTGTTGGAGTTCCTTGGGTAATTTCCAGTGGATTTTGTGGGTGAATTTCTGGAGAAATTCCGTGGGGAGTTTTCGGAACAATTTCTTAGACATTTTCCAAAGGAATCTATATTGTTATTGATGATTGTATATACCTGGTGTTTGAATAAAGAAAGCTTCAGCTGCTGTCAGAGTTATGAGTAATTAGTGGAGTAGAGGGAACTCTAGATTATGTTTTTTGTGAGGGGTTGTTTTGGTTCCAACAAAATCATGTCAAAATGTTTAAACTTAGCCTATTTGCATACTGTAGTTCGTTTCGTTGGATGTCACGGATGATACACTTAGTTGCGTTTTGTAGCGTTGGTGTTGATGTAACACTTCGTGTGCCTTTCTTCAAACGACAGTTGGATAGGAATCGCAGAACGTAGCCGATAATCCGTTGCGTTTATCAGAAAGACGCAAATTTCGTTAATATTGGGTGCTCTTCATACACTGTTGTGAAGTTGGATATTGATATTGCTGGCTTCAATTCCGGAATCTCTTCATCTTTCAGTACTACAGGGGTCACTTCTGCATAGATTGCGCTGCGTAGAAAATACGGCCCATTCCACCAGCATTTTAGCTGACATTCCGTGAGACACAATATTAGCTTATCTGTGGACCTAACGTATTTCCACACATTCTCGGTTTCCTGGGGTGACATTGCGCATCTCGAATCGAATCACTCGATTCGTAAGTTTTTGGATTCGTTTCGAAAAAATTGTGGCATTATCTATTTCGTTCGACTTCATTCAGTCGCAGTACAAGATTTCGAATGGTGCTGTACTAGTTCAATCGAGTATGTTCTGTCAAACGAAATGTAAACAGAGAGAATAAGAGATAGCTGTCTCCGTGTTTAGTATGCCGCCTGCTGGAGAGACAACCTTCAATGCATGGCGAATGTGAGTAAACAGAGAGAATAAGAGTAATTTCATCTGCGTGTAGCATGTTGCCTGTTGGAAAGGCATCCATCAGGGCATGAATTGGCAGTTAATTTATAAACAAGCAAATTGTGCTCAATAACTTTAAAAAGCAATATAATTTATTGAACAGTTGCAACCGATTAAAACATTATGTCGATACGACATGTTTTGTAAATTGAGATATTGTTACGACCCAAATTATAAGTTTTATGTTTATTCGAGTGTATGCCACAGATTTAAGCTAAATAATTTAAAGCTAAACAAGGATTCGATAATAAATTACTTTGATGTTTCCATGTATTTTAGTTAAATGCACTTGGGTCATATCATGCGCGTTTTTTATTGAACTCATCTATTTTTACGTAGATTTTGGAATATACACGTTTTTACGCAGATTTTCCTCATAGATTTTTACACGATTTATCGAAATAAAAAAAATACGTAAAAATCGATTTGAAGCCGTTTTTACGTGGATTTTGAGATAATTAGAGATTGCATATTGTCTGGAAACTATAAAAGTAGGTATACTAATGACATTCTTATCCTCAATAGACAATAATAAAACATTTATTCTCTCCCCGTAGAGAAATAATAACAAATATAATTAAAATCTTTCAGCAAGAAATAACTCTCGAACAACATTCGAAAGCTATAAAGGTGACGAGTGTTTTTCATTCGACTTGAGTCGTTTTCCAGTGTGCTAACGAGTTTCCATAATTCTAAAACATCTCGTTATTCTTGTACCTCCTCGATCATACTCGAACGATGAGTCGTTTTCTAGATCGAATCGAAACCCGTAATGCCAAACATTTTTGACTCGATAGAATTACGTTCGAATCGAGATGCGCAATGCCACCCCTGGTTTATCTTTTCGAAACGGTTTTTTACGAATGTCTGTGGACGATCCACAGGTTTGTTCAACCATGTTAAAACTACTTGGCTGTCCGACCAGAGACAAACTGGGACGTTTTCCAATTACATTGCGTTGATCAATTTCTTCACCAAGCGATTCAGAAGCAGAGCTACCATTAGCTTTTTCCAATGAATAGACAATTGAGTGATTGGGCAGACCTTTGATTTGCCAGTAATCAACTTCGCACTAGCTGCGCCATCATCGAATATTGATCGATGGTATACACACGCACCGTTGTCCATATTTGAATCGTCTGAGAATTAATTTTTAAATTGTTAA
>NW_026943406.1:0-53003 GCF_024139115.2 Armigeres subalbatus | reverse complement strand
TAGCGGGATATGGTAAACTTGAACTCTACAATCCGTTATTTTTTAGATAAAAATGCATTGGTATTAAATGGAGGCGATTTAAATAGATACTTGACTTGGACAGAGGGCGGAGTAATCAAAAATAAATTAATCAAATATTCAATACAAAGTACAGTATTTCGATCAATGTTTTACTCATCAACATAATTGTTTTTGAAAGGAGCACACAAACCTGTAAAAATCATAATACGATGCATTACATTCAATGAGTTTAGAAAGCGAAACTTCATTGGTATTTTGAAAACTATAGGAGTTCCGTTCCATCACAGTGTATATTTTGAAGATCCTATCTCATTAGAAATTTCACTTTCATTCTAACATGCCAATTGAACTTAATTTCAAACCCAAACCATCAATACTTTTCATATGAATTCTTGTTTATGCAGATGTATATGACGCATCAAACTCATATCTGGTGTTACACTGGCGGTATTACGTGTTTTGTAGAATAACTATTAAATTGAATGTATTCACATTTAGGCGTGGGGCGCAATTTTCAAATCAATAAATTTTGATGGGCGGATTTTCCAAGGGGCGCAAAATTTTAAATTTATGAGTAACCAGCTCATGATTTGCCATGACAGCACTGCCAATAACTAACTGCATCCAAACGCTTGTCAGCACCTTGCGTTGAAATTGTCCGACCGCCACTTGATTTTTCGCTAAGCCTCCAAAGGTTGAAATAATTTTTCAGCATTGCCATACTGCCACCCACGCCTTCGTGCTGCTGTGTCCGCTCCGCTGCATCGAATGTCGATCCGCTCTCTGTGGAATCCCGATCAAAATAGCTCGCGCGCGCCGAACAGCAGCTTTCTTGTATTTAATAAATTAAGCCCATTAGCCCCGCCCCTTGGTGATCTGACACGTGTAAATATAATGTGCACTCATAACGATTAATGAAGGGGCAGGCTTATGGAATTACTTCATTAGATATAAGAAAGCTGTTTTCGATGCGCGCGAGCTTTTGATCGTGATTCCGCAGACAACAGACCGTTCGGCGGATGACAAATTCTAAGAATCCTATGAAATTTTCTCGCAAGATTTTGAATTTGGTTATGAGATGTTATTTATCTTAGATGCGTATTGTTGCGAGAAATAACAGCAGAAGTTTCTTCATATTACCAAACATTATCTCTTGGCATGTGTCTGTCCGAGCGACGTTCACCGATGGGTGGTTGCTGTAGAAAGTTTCCACTGAGGTGGCGTCTTCATTGATTTTATACAAAAGCCACCATTTTATACAAAAGAAGGTTGATCCGACTATCCGAAATAAACTTTCTTCAAAGTGCAAAACTCAATCGTAAATAGCGAATTTTATAGCGCGTCGGAGGGAGATGATGCAGTAAATTTTAATGGATGGAATCACTAACAGCAACCAAGCTACCACGCCAAACCCGATGCCACCGAAACAGTCCATTTTCGCAATTAACTCTTTCTTTTCATAAAATGTTGGTCCTGAGAAGAACCAATTTTCTTTTCCCAATTTTCCAACTAACTGACACCACAATTTGTAATAAATTTTCAGCATCGGCACTGGCGGTGCGGGATCGCCACAGTGCTATTTTTATGGTCAACCCTTTCTTCATATGAAATGCTGGTTCGTTGAGGTTGAATGCAGCAACACATCGAGCACCACCACCAATGCGATGGATTTCTTTTGAAAATGTTATAAGCGCCTCCGTGATGCTGTGTCCGCTCCGCTGCGATCGCTTTGATGCGTCTGCTCTGCGTGAAACCTTGTTCAAACTGAGGATTAGATCCAAACCCGCAAGTGATTGATTTTTGATGTCTGTGCTAGTGATGCATGTACGTGATTGGTTGGTTGACCTATTTCTAAACTGTTAATCAATTATCGATAGTAAATAATTAAAAAACAGTATTTTCGAATAAATACAAAGAAGCGTTGTCTCATCCTTGATCGAATGGTAAAAAAAATTGAAAATCCATCGAGAAACGGCTTAGACATTAAAGTTTAAAGTCTATCATATTTTCGTGACGGTCCCCAATTTTCCCAATCGTAAAGTGTACCCAATATAGAAAACACAGACGTAGTCCTACGTCAAAAACATATTTGTGACAAATACCGCGCGCAAAAATTTACTAGGTAAATCGTTTTTTTTTTGCCAAGTTCCGTCAGGCAGGCTGAGCAAGAGTTTTTTTTTTGCCAGCTTTCCACGCTAGCAATAATGGCGGCTGCTACAAACTGATCTGACATAGTTGTTCCATATAGTTTCGGATTGATTCGGTTGAAATAATGCGAGCATCATTAATGTACATTAAAGTTCCTTTGACTTTGCCACATAACTTCGAAAAGCCTTGTTAGTTTTTTTCCTCATTCAGATTTTTTGCTTCCAAACTCTTCGAGAAATCAGAATTAGCTTATTATCATTATATTCATTCATACTTTGACCTAATTTGGGTTTTTGTTGGAAAATTTGATGACAATTTTTTTATTTCATCAAATTTTATTCAAACCACAAATAGTACAAAATTATCATTTAGGCCGTATTATTGACCCTTCCTTCGGAAGTGTCTATAATTTCACTTTGTATGCGTTACGCAGGTGTGTTACGTATTGATCTATCAAGAAATCTCGTGAATTATTAAATAAAATGTATGGTATTTTAAACAAATACACTTTGACATTGAAAATATAATCATAACAAATAATATGACATGGAATTATGCCTATTTTTTTATTTGTTTCAAAGAAACAAATGATTTTAATTTAGGAACATATAGAAGCATGTACAAAAAAATCTTCTCAGAAAAGCAAAAAACGTAAAAATTGAAAGGGATTTCAAAAATTTCTTCAGTGGAAGCTAGATAGCAAATGTGAGCATGTTTTGAGACACTAATAGATCACTTGTATGCATGTATGTGTGCGTATGTGTGAAAATTCTGAAATTTACTACCATAAAAATCTCGCTCATTTTTAAGGTATTGAAAAAGTTTAGTTTTACCAAATTAGGCATCCATAAGGCGAAATATATGTTATTATTGAACGCTATTGAGTTTCGCGCAGATCAATGACTGATTTAGTTATTTCTGGATTAATTAATATCGAGGTCTCTGGAAATTAAGAGTACAATATTTTAAACCACCGTTACGATAGTTACTAACCATGTCACAATAGTTATTCAATCCGACGAGCGCCTTATAGATAGGCAGCATGAAGCACAGTACGTTATCATTCGTTAAGTTGTCATTCAACCCATGACATCCGCCTTTGGGTAGGCAATTATTTTGTCAGCTTCACGGTAAATCACCGTGGGAAGCTGAGTAGTTTTATCTCGGTTTAAATACTGGAGTCCGGAAAAAAATCCTTATAACTAAAGCCCCAAACGCAATACAACGGAACGGCGACGGAAACGGAAAATTTGACAGTTAGCCCATATATTTTCTGTCAAATTTGCCGTTTCCGTCGCCGTTCCGTTGTATTGCGTTTGGGGCCTAAGGAAGGGTCAAAATCTCACTGTAGGTGGATTAATCTGGGTTTTTAAATCCAAATTACTCAAAACTTCACGGAACTGCTAAACCGAAGAAAAAGCTTCTACATGTTTCGATTTTTTTGCGTTTTGTTTTGGACAAATAATCAGCTGTGCTAAAACAAGCGGGATTGTACACTGCCACAAAATCAATCATATTATTTATGTGTGACACACATACATTTTGACTATAGCATTTCCCACCTAATGACTAAGTGGATTCGCATGGCATGTGTGTGAAACCACACATAACCTTTATTTACTAATAACCTTTATGTGGAATCTCTTTGTCACTTAAATAAAGAGAAAAAAAAGGGATTCTCCTGTAGCGGGTGATCATTAACGCACTCATAACATTTCTTTAGATTTTTGCCAATAAAAATGTGTCGATTTTTATTAATAGTGTCATTGTAAATCTTTACACCAATTTTGTTATCTTTAAGAATATTTGGGACATAAAAAATGAACATTTATTATTAACTAGTCGACCCTGCAGACGTTGTCCTGCATAGTAGGCGAAAATGCGAAATTTCCATACGAATCTTTATTTTAGTTTTTCACGATTTACTCAACTTTATTAATAATTTTCGCATGAGGAAATATCATATAAACCCGTCGGAAACTATAACGAATGTTTCTGCTGAAGAAATGAAAAAAATCCATCCAGCCGTTTTCGAGTTATGCGGATACGAACACAGACCATTTCATTTTTATTATATAGATTTGTAATGTCAAGAATTTGGATAAATTAGATATTTTTCAATACCGATAAACAATAAATAAACAATGTGAAAACGGTTGCTGAGATACGATCAGCGTCTAAAACAGTTTAGCGTCGGAAATAAATACTGTCAGATTAGTTCATAGCAGCCGTCGTTATGGCTAGCACGAAAAGCTTGATAAAGTAGCAACACGATTAACCAACACTTTTTGGGACAATATTAGGAGCACCCGTTGCAAAATTATGGCATACGATTTTCTTTTGAAGCAGCATACTATAATTGGCTAACTAACGGCGTTTACGATTTATAATGAATATTGCGCAGATTCCGCCTTATTAGACCCCTGCGCGAAAATTATTTGCGTGGATATTTTTCCCGTGCCACACACACAAATGAATTGACACTGTTTATTGTTTATTTGAGTAAACAAAAACATGTGTGTTCGATAAATAACAACAACAAAAAACAATTACGAAGATAGTTTGAATGTATTGGTGTGCACGCTAAAAATTCGAAGCCAAACGAAGTTGCGCCAGAGTCTAAAAATTGATGCAATGGGCAATAATCAGGGAATCAATTTTTCTTGGATGCGCATGCAAAACAAGCGACAAAAGAGAACCAACGACAAAGCTTTGTTTTTGTCGGAGATAATAATGACAAAGATCCGAAATATTTTGTCAGCAACAAAAAAGAAGACAATTTTGTTGCTAACTTTTAAACCCGTTATTTTGCATTATATCTACAGCAAATCTCGGTTTTAAGCTGTCATAGTTTTTGGTTTTATGGAAATATTCGAGAATCTAACTCTGATTACAAAATTAGCATCGTATTCTCGGAAAAATCGGAGCATGCAAGCTAAATGATTCTTGTCATATTGTGTTCGGGTTCTGACAAAGGCTTGTTGCGAGGTGCGTTTGTCATTAACAAACTCTGTTGACGACAAAGGGTATATTGCTAGGCGTTGCCCGAATATTGATTCCCTGTGAATAATGCACCAACCTTTCATGGGCTGGAAAACCATCCACTACCAGAGCTGAGATTGGGCAAATATGCCGAACTTAAAATCCATTTCGCTCGTGACTTGTGAGAGCTTGAACAAGAGATTGTATACAATTATTGTTGTTTTTGACTGTTTGGCATAATTACCAAAAATAAGCAAGCCATCAGGCAAATAAGCAAGCAGGTCTGCAACATGGTGGGTTGACATCAAGGATGGAGCGCCCAACAGAGCTCTGGTCCCCATAAATTCCTATCTCACGCTTTCACGGGTCGTCCGATGACAAAAGACCGCCAGCTAAGGGTTGTGTACTTAGCTGGTAGTGCAGCCTGGGCACTGTTGTCCTTCTGACATCAGCTAGAGTGAGAAGGTACGCCTCGAGCGTCTGTTCACCAGGAGGTGCGGCTCAAACAGCGTCTGCCTGGTACCCAGCGGCTGATTAACGAAATGCTGTATCGCGTCAGCTATACCTAAGGTGGCAGCCCCATCATCGCGATGTAGGTAACGCGACCCCGGTAAGGTAGCTTACTGAAGCCTCTCAAATACCACGAAAAATGGAGATAGAAGAAAAAGAGAACGTTATTTTCGGCAACCGATCCGGCAACGAAATAAGGACTATGATTGGAAACTTGGTACCTGGAATGTCAGGACCCTAAATGAACCTGGACTAGTGAGCATTCTGGCTCGTGAACTGCAGAAAGTAGGAGTGATCGTGGCCGCTATTCAAGAAGTCCGATAGTCTAGATCCGGAGAACGTGAATTCAGAGCCGTGGACCCCACGACTAACATCTATCACAGCTGCGGCAAAAAAGCAGAGCATGGAGTTGGTTTCGTAGTGATGGGTAAGCAGATGAAGCGAGTGATGAGGTGGAAACCCAATAGCGAACGAATCTGTGTTGAGGATACGGGGCAAATTCTTCAATTACAGCCAAATCAACGTGTACGCACCGACAAACGATAAATCCGACGACGTGAAGGACACGTTTTATGAATGTCTTGATAAAGACTATGGAGAGTGCCCAAAGCATGACGTGAAAATTGTTATCGAAGACGCTAACGCTCAGGTCGGTCGAGAGGACTTTTTCCGTCCCATAATTGGCAAGGAGAGCCTTCACTCCGCTACCAATGACAACGGCCTACGGCTAGTAAATTCCGCTGCTGCCAAAGGGATGGCCATCAGTAGCATCTACTTTGCACGAAAGAACATCCGAAAGCACACTGGAGACACCCAAATGGTGAAACTTGCAACCAGATAGACCATGTTCTGGTGGATGGGCGCCATTTCTCGGATGTTATCGATGTGCGAACATTCAGAGGTCCGAACATTGACTCCGATCACTACCTCGTTGTCAGAAAACTTCGGTCATGGTTGTCAACTGTATCGAACAAAAGATCACAGCGAACAATGCGTTATAATATCCAGCGATCAGACCGCATCGTGCTTTCGTGCTGTGCGGTTCTTTCTCTCTTTGCGGAAGGAAGTTTTTAATACTACCCGAAGCTATTTTAATTTCAACGGTGCTTCTTAGCGCTATTTGTACCCACTGATCCCGTTACGATCTTTGCAAGGACCCGTGCCTTCGTTTTACGTTGGACCCGTTTGCGGAAGTAAAATTCCGACAAGCGGTGGTAATCCTGCAGGGACACCGTTCTGGGAAAAAACCTCTTAGAAGGTCACGTCTCCACGCTCAGCAATGAGTATTAACAAAACAAGCGGAAGGGGAGTCTCTGAATTCTCCACTTCATTCAAAGAAACAAGGTTTCAAGACCGTCCTGCCAAAGCGCGGAAAAATAGAAGGAAGCTGGAGACTTCAGATATTCCTTCTAAATCTAATGTTGACATTGTTTCTTCTCCTATCGAACTGAGCAATCAGTTCGATTTGATTAATGATGAAATTGAGCAAATCGAATCTACCTTTAGCCCAGGTGATTCGATTCATGCGAAGAAACAAAGGATTCCGCCAATTGTGGTATCTGTTGCCGAGTTTTCTGGCTTTCGGAATGAAATCTTGAGTAACCTTCAGGGGATCAAGGTTTCATTTCAGATTGCTAGGAAGGGTGACTGCCGCGTTTTGCCGGGATCCTTTGACGATTGCAAACGTCTTCTTCAGTATTTAACTGAGAAGCGCCATAAATTCTTCACATACGACGACAAAACTGAGCGATTGTTCAAAGTCGTCTTGAAAGGTCTCCCCAGTGATGGCAAATCACTGGATGAGATTAAAATTGAAATTTCTCAATTACTTGGATTTTCACCAGTCCAAGTAATTAAGATGAAAAAGAAATCCCATTCTGGTACTTCCCAGAGGGCATTTCTCAAGAATTTTATTTAGTTCATTTTAACAAAAGTGAACTAAATAATATGAAAAGTTGGAAAAGGCCTGTATTATGTCCCATGTCCGTGTTACATGGGAACATTTCCGCAGGCCTGGGGAAATTTCCAAAACCCACCCAGTGCCGTAAGTGCCAAAAGTGGGGTCATGGAACCAAACATTGTCACATGGATGCTAAATGCATGATTTGTGGTGGAACCTCTCACGCCAAGGACGCATGTCCTGTGAGAGAAGATTCCAATAAATTTAAGTGCGCAAACTGTGGGGCAATCATAAATCCAATTTCTGGGAATGCCCTTCACGCAAAAAAGTTTTGAATTCCCGTGCAAAATTGATGACGGGAAATTCCAATCGGATCCCAGATTCGACGGGTAGAAATTTTTCAAACGCTCAAATTTCGAAACCGGTTACCGGTCGAGCAATTCATACCCACCACAATTCACAAACAAATTTTGCCGCTCGTCAACGGGTAGCAAGCACTTCAGTAAATTCCAATTTTTCCAATGTACCTACGTATGCAAACATCGCTGCTGGTAGACAAAATTTCTCTTCTCAAAATGAGGTTTATACCCATGTCCCAACGGAAAATAACGGTCATGTTGCCGATTCAGGTAGCATGTCCTCTTCCGACTTCGATTTTCTAACTGAACAATTGCATCACATGATTGATGCAATGTTCAAAGCAAATACCATTCCTGAAGCTGTTCAGGTTGGTATAAAGTACACACAAAAAATTGTTATCGGACTCCGTTTCAATGGATCCAAATAATTGTGTGAAAGTTCTAAATTGGAATGCCCGCTCTCTAAAGGGTAAGGAAGATGAATTATTCAACTTCCTTTCAGTTCATAATGTGCATATTGCCATTATAACTGAAACTTATTTAAAACCAGGACTCTCCATTAAAAGAGATCCAAATTATTTTATCTACAGAAATGATCGTCTTGACAGCGCCTGTGGTGGGGTCGCCATTGTCATTAATAGACGTATCAAACATAAATTATTTTCTTCGTTTGAAACCAAAGTTTTTGATACCTTGGGAGTTTCTGTTGAAACAAATTTTGGACAATTTTGCAGCCTACTTGCCTTTTCAATGCAATGGGCAACGAAAGAATTTGTTGAAAGCTGATCTTCAAATTCTGACTCGCAACAAATCAAAATTCTTCGTTATTGGTGACTTCAATGCCAAACACCGTTCATGGAATAATGCTCAAAGCAATTCCAACGGCAAAATTTTATTTGAAGATTGTTCTGCGGGATATTATACTATTCAATATCCCAATGGCCCTACTTGTTTTTCTTCCAGTCGAAATCCTTCTACAATTGCTTTAGTTTTAACGGATTCAAGTCAGCTGTGTGGCCAATTGGTAACTCATGCTGACTTTGACTCTGATCACCTTCCTGTGACGTTTGAAATTTCACAAGAAGCCATCTATAATCCAATCAGCTTCACTTTTAATTATCATAGAGCTGATTGGGATTCTCTCAAAACGTATATCGATAGGAATTTTGATGTTGATATTCCTCTCGATACCAAAAGTGATATTGATAATGCTCTCGTATCTTTGACAAATTTAATTGTCGAAGCCAGAGGCATTGCAATTCCGAAATGTGAAGTTAAATTCAACTCCATTATTATTGACGACGATCTTCAGCTACTGATCCGTCTTAAAAATGTGAGGCGAAGGCAATACCAAAGAACTCGCGATCCCGCGTTGAAAGTTATTTGGCGTTTCGCTATTCTGAGAAATACCAACTTTGAGAATAATGTCTCGAAGTTGGATCCCAGTTCGAAACCCTTTTGGAAATTAACGAAAATTCTTAAAAAACCTCAAAAGCCAATTCCAGCGCTTAAAGAGGGAAATAAAATTTTATTAACAAATGGCGAAAAGGCTCAAAAACTTGCTCAGCAGTTCGAGAGTGCCCATAATTATAGTCTAGGTCTCACTAGTCCAATTGAGGATCAGGTTACACGGAGCTTCGAAGACATTCTCAATCAAGAGAATGTTTTTGACCCTTCGTTGGGAACTAATTTGGATGAAGTGAGATCTATTACTAGAAAATTTAAAAATATGAAAGCCCCAGGTGATGATGGTATTTTCTATATACTTATCAAAAACTTCCTGAGAGCTCTTTATCCTTTTGGTTAATTTATTTAACAAATGTTTTCAATTGGCATACTTTCCAGATAAATGGAAAAACGCCAAAGTTGTTCCAATTTTGAAGCCGGACAAAAATCCAGCTGAGGCTTCTAGTTATCGCCCAATCAGTTTGCTTTCTTCAATAAGCAAACTGTTTGAAAAGATTATTTTAAATAGAATGATGGTTCATATTAATGACAATTCTATTTTTGCTGATGAGCAATTTGGTTTTCGCCATGGGCATTCAACCACTCATCAGTTATTAAGAGTTACGAACTTAATTCGGCTCAACAAATCTGAAGGATATTCGACTGGAGTTGCTCTTCTTGATATAGAGAAAGCATTTGACAGTGTTTGGCATGAAGGTTTGATTGTAAAATTGATGAATTTTAATTTTCCTCTGTACATCATTAAACTGATCCAAAATTATTTATCAGATCGCTCGCTGCAGGTAAACTATCAGAATACTAAATCTGATAGATTACCTGTAAGGGCTGGTGTCCCCCAAGGCAGCATACTGGGGCCCTTATTGTATAACATTTTTACTTCTGACTTACCTGATTTACCACCAGGGTGTCAAAAATCTTTGTTTGCAGATGACACGGGCCTTTCAGCCAAAGGGCGAAGCCTTCGTGTCATTTGTAGTAGATTGCAAAAAGTTTGGATATTTTCTCCACTTACTTGCAAAATGGAAAATTTCCCCGAATGCTTCCAAGACTCAGCTTATAATTTTCCCACATAAGCCGAGAGCTTCTTATTTGAAACCTTCTAGCAGACATATTGTCACTATGAATGGGGTTCCAATTAATTGGTCTAGCGAAGCTAAATATTTAGGACTTCTGCTAGATCAAAATTAACTTTTAAAAATCACATTGAAGGCCTTCAAGCCAAATGTAACAAATATATTAAGTGCCTATATCCACTTATAAACAGAAAATCAAAACTTTGTCTTAAGAACAAACTTTTGATTTACAAACAAATTTTAGACCTGCCATGTTGTATGCTGTGCCAATATGGGCTAGTTGCTGCAATACCAGAAAGAAGGCACTCCAGAGGATTCAAAATAAAATTTTGAAAATGATTCTGAAGTTGCCTCCGTGGTATAGTACCAATGAACTTCATAGAATTTCTAATATTGAGACATTGCAACAAATGTCCAACAAAATAATTTCAAATTTTAGACAAAAATCGTTGCAATCTTCTATTGCAACGATTAACTCCTTGTACCCTTAGTATAAAATAGGTTAAGTTTAGTTTAAGTTGAAAACATTGTTATTCCTACAAATAGCAAATAGCCATGATTAAATAGCAAGCCATGGTAAAATACAGGCGCAAAACTTTCTCCTGTCGTCGAAAAATAAAATAAGTGAAAAAAGTAAAAACAATATTTCGAAAATCAGAAGATCCAAGACCGGAACTATAAACATAGGAGTTCGCCGCCGTATGAAGGAAGAGATGCTTGGCTCAGGAGAATCCCATTCCGTGAATCTTCGGGCAAACCAAATTTCGGGAAATTGGAGGATACTGCGAACGTTTCCTCCAAAAATGAAGAGGCGGATTTCGGCATTGGAAATGCGAATGAACATCTGATCAAACAAGCACCCCTTTTATTGGAACCATCTCAAACTAGACAACACGATGTTCTCCATTACCGCACTGCTTCAATATCGGATGTAATCTAGGGCATATTCGGCAACAATTCATCTGTACATACAAGTAAGACCCATCCAATTTATTCTCTAGATTTCCTTATCTCCGCTAATCGGAGATAATAATTGCTTTCGGATTATTATTCTTTTATATTTCTTGCTCTTCTTGTGTATGAGCGCTGTTAACTGGAGGTTCATGTATATGGCATTGTGTAAATAATAGATTCGATGTCCCTATTGCTGTTGCCTTAAAAACTGCTTTAAACTGAATCGGTTACCGATGCATGTACTGCGTGATGCTAAAAAAAAACTATGGTTTTGTCCATGTTTAAATTAAAAACTGATTATATAGCTCATCAGTCAAATGTGCTATAAATGCGCATTTTATTCCAAATTAAATAAAGGCCGAACAATTGATAATAGGCCCAAAGCCTGTAATTCGAAATCTACCTCATTGATTATTGTTTTTTTAAGAATATTAAGACAGTCTGCTTCTTGACTTCACAACTGTGTATTATTTGTCAGATTATACCTGGAACACGTCACGTACAATCGCAATTGAAAACGTTTGGCCTAAAAGATGTTTGAAACTGTATTTGTAATTGAGTTTTGTGGCTTATTTAAATCTCCCCTTGTTTTTTTCTACAATTTACAAGAAGTTTTTAAACGAAAACCGGAGACCAACGGAACTCGGATTTCTTTGTGATTTTTTCTTTCGTTTCTTCATTTTTACTCCTCTTTCACTTTTCGCGAAAATTTGTGGTAAGCAATTTCAATAAATTGTGTTGTGACGGGAGTAATTAAAAAAAAAACGAGCACGGAAAATATGGAGATGTTGTAAGTAAAAATATAGTTAACTTTATCGTCATATGAGTTTACGATTGTTTTTCATCGCTTTAATTTCTTTTTCTTTTTCTCGTTCCAGAGAGCGAGTTATGACGCTTAAACCTAGGCTTATATGTACGTACACTGATGTACATAAGTATTCGTCGTCGTTTTCATAGTCATCTTTCTGAATTTATGCGAATACTTTTGCCCATCAGTGTATAAGCCAGGGCACTAGACTAAAACTGTGTCCCATCCCAAGACGTCGAAGACCCAAGGAGTGTACATTAATCTTCTTAGCAAAGTCACTCCCAACGATTCGTCAATCATCTTTCCCCCTGAATGTGAAACGGTTGGTACGGCTGTCCCCGTTTCTTCCTTTCGTAGATTCAAAACTCTTCGTTGATCATGTTATTTATTACTAAATAATCTGATTGCCGGGGAGTTCTGGATTTTCTCCCAAATTCAAGCCTGCACGGTGGGCCTGGCCGTTTTAATACTTGTGTCATATTTATGATATGCTGCAAATATTAATGCAGACAAGAAAATGCTCGGGAATACAACCGACATTTCCAGGATGCTTTTCAATACTGGCTGTGCATGTGCTAAGACAAGACAAGACAAGACAAGACAAAACATTGTAATTCCTACATGGTTTAATTCAACCAGAGGAAATATCCTAACTGCCAGAGGCAATTGAAATGTATTAATAATAACTAAAAGCGTAACATAGCAAATAAGGATGATAGTGTTAAGAAAACACGGAACACCTAGTCTAAGAGATGAATGCATGTATTAGATAATTAGCAAATGAAATTAGTTAAAAAAAAAAAAAAAAAAAAAATATCCAGCGATTGTCGGCGAAAGGAGTTTCGGTTGAGTACCGCCAGAAGCTCGACGAACGAATAAGTACAATCAACGTTAGCGACAACATCAACGATCTATGGGAGTCGATCCATGGAGCGCTGAGCACAACAGCACGAGAAGTGGTAGGCACTGCACAGAGGCGACCCAGGACGGGTTGGTTCGATGTGGAGTGTCAGAGAGTGACAGACGAGAATAACGTTGCCAGAAGCCGGATGTTGGTATCGGGTACCCGATCGAATAGAGGTCGAGACAAGGAAGCAAGAGCAGCCGAAAACCAAACCCACCGCAGGAAGAAGAAAGAATATGAAGAACAAGTGATTAGCGAGGCGCAGGAAAAAAATGGAGCAGAATGATATGCGAAGGTTCTATGACTCTGTCAATGGCGTGCGGAGAAAGACAGTGCGAACTTCCGTCACGTGCAACGACCAACAAGGGAATTTGCTGACAGATAAAACCGAAGTGGCTGCTTGGTGGAAGCAACACTTCGAGACTTTGTTGAATAGTGGGTGAACATGGGTGAACAGAATAAATATTAGCGACGATGTACAAGCTGTGGAATTGCCTACACTAGATGAGGTTTAAAAAGCTGTTAAAGAGCTGAAAAACAATAAGGCTGTGGGGAAGGACCAGCTCCCGGCTGAACTTCTCAAACATGGCAATGGGCAGCTTTATGAAGTTCTGCGCCATATTATGTTGAAAATATGGGTAGATGAGGAAATGCCTGCTAGCTGATTGGACGGCCTCATTTGCCCTCTCTTTAAGGAAGGGCACAGCGCCATTTACCGAGGAATAACCCTCCTTAATTCGGCGTACAAAATTATGTCCCGTATTCTGTTCAACAGATTGCGACCGCTTGAAAAGTCCTTCGTCGGCGAATACCAAGCAGGTTTTCGTGAGGGCCGATCAACGACGGATCAAATGTTTACCCTGAGACAAATCCTTGATAAATTCCGGGAGTACAACTTGCAGACACATCATCTGTTTATTGATTTCAAGGCGGCCGGCGTACGATTCAGTGAAACGGAATGAATTATGGCAAATTATGCTTGAACATGGTTTTCCGGCGAAACTAATACGGCTGATTCGTATAACGTTGGACGGATCAAAATCAAGTGTAAGGGTTGCGGATGAAATATCGACGTCATTTGTTACCTTAGATGGATTAAAGCAGGGTGATGCACTCTCGAATCTTTTGTTCAATATAGCGCTCGAGAGAGCGATTAGGAGAGCTGGTGTGCAGTAGCAGTACCATTATCACAAGGTCACATATGCTCCTGGGACTTGCGGACGATATCGATATTATCGGGAATGATCGCCGTGCCGTGGAAGAGGCTTTTGTGCCTTTGAGAGGGAGACAGCGAGGATTGGAGTCACGATCAATACCAGCAAAACGAAGTACATGGTCGCTGGCAATCAACGTGGGTTCATTAGTGGTGGTGGTAGCGAAATGGTACTGGATGGTGAAAATTTGGAAGTGGTTGAAGAATTTGTGTATCTTGGAACACTAGTGACGTGCGATAACGATATTACCCGCGAGGTGAAAAGGCGTATTGCAGCTGCAAATAGGGCTTATTACGGACTTCGTAACCAGCTTAAGTCCCGTAGTCTGCAAACGAAAAAAAAACTCGCGCTGTATACTACTCTGATTCTTCCGGTGGCTTTATACGGCTATGAAACATGGACGTTAAAGGAGGCTGATCGGAGAGCTTTCGGAGTGTTTGAGCGTAAGGTGCTGCGGACAATACTCGGCGGTAAACAGGAGAACGGTATCTGGCGGTCTCGCATGAATCACGAGTTGTACCAGGTGTATAAAGGGCTGGATATTATTAAGCTTATTCAACACGGCAGACTACGGTGGGCTGGTCACGTTGTTCGTATGCCGGAAGAACGTCAAGCGGAGATTATATTAAGTAGAGAACCCGGAAGAGGCTGGAGGCTTCGTGGAAGGCCGCGTACACGATGAATTTTTGCAGTTGAAGAGGACCTAAGGGCACTCAATGTTCAGGGCGACTGGAAGCGATTGGCCCAGGATCGAGCCTACTGGAGAAAGATACTCAATTCGGCGTATGTTCATCGAAGAGCTGTAGTCCATCAAGTAAGTAAGTAATTGGTGCTTTATTAAAATTTATAGCCTGCTAGTACAAGACTTTTAATAAGGTCAAGTAAGTTTACTTTTATGAGATACAATTTGGGATACAGTGAGTGCAACAAAGCTACTAGTTAGATGTGCAAAACCTTATTTTAAGAGTCTCAGAAGTATCCGTTCAAGATGCTCAAAAACCTGCTTTCAAGAATCCTCCCTTCGAGAGGATCGTGATTCTTCTTTAATGAGGCTGGGAAGCCTTCTTTCAAGAGGCTGTGAAGCTTCCCTTTCATGAAGCTCCGTAGCCTCCTCTCAAGAGGCTCGGAAGCCTCCAAAAGTCATCAAGGTCTTACATTAAGCTTGATGTATAAACTTAATTTGAATTGCAAAGTTTCATAGAATAATGAAGATTTCAGAGAACATTTTGGAGAGCCATGCATTGCTTTAGTTTTCAGGTCCGTTTTCCATACATCTTATGAGTTATGCTTTTTTACAACGAACGAACTAATGAAATATAAATTTCTTCATAACTCGAGAACTAATCAAACAAATGGGACCAAACTTAGCAAGTGGAGGTTTTGAAGGTAAGAAAACAAAGACTTTTAACGTTTACCTTCTTTACCTTGCGATTACATTTGCCTCTTCAGAATACTTCATCGTCTCTCACTCTCTAGAGGAGAGGTTTCTGAAGGGTTAGATAAAATAGAATCGCAGAGCAATCGTAAAACTTCAATAGTAAATTCCAGAGTCTATATATAAAGTTGCGCAAAGAGGATCTGCTTACACTGATGCTGAATAATGCTCGTGTTATTATGATGGCAACTTGTATTTTTGTTCAACGCTTCAAGTGACGTCACAGGAGTGTTCACTTCTAAAGCTTTCAATTTCGATAATCAGGCTTCCTACAGAGTGCAAAGAAGTCAGTTTCTTGTTGCTAGTTTATTGAGGGGTGTATTGAAGTGTTTTTACGCTGCTTCTAAAACAAATCTAATACATTTTACTTCTTGTGTTTTAATTTGCCGTAATTATCATTAGGCGATAACAATAATTCCGGCTTACTAACAAGCATGTGCTAACTAATTGATTTCGAGCGAGACAAAGTTCGACGTGTCTACTAGTAAATTTATAAAAAGGATAGATCAAATATATTATTATGGCCCAAAAAAGTAAAGAATCATTATGTATTTCAAAATCCATGCCACATGGTTGCACGGCATTGACATTGATGTACAAACAGTATTAATAGGATTAGATATTAGCCACATTAGCAGTTGCTTCAATCTTATATGTGTCCTTTTTCCTATCGACTTCCTTTCCTGACCATATCACTGAATAAACATTCCAACGGTAATAGCCGACGGATACGCTTCATTTGACTCTGCTGGTATACGGGATGATTGCCGTCGGCAAACGACAGCTTTATTTGCAAACGGAAACCTTCTAACTGATAAAGACACGGCTGCTGGTTCGTCCCTGGCTGTGAAACTGCTGGCAAAGCCTGTTAGGGTAATCGTGTCCTGGAACAACAAATTGTCGCCGGGTTTGACTATAATTTGTTGTATGCAACGAGCGGGCTCTGGAAACAGATTGTAAGCTTGAGTGAGTCAGCCAGTTGGACTGCCAGAAAATATGCCAACTGTTGGAAGGACATTTCTGAGCTTCAGTGAAGAGCGATAATTCAATTACAGCTCGTTGGTGTAACTCTGCTGGTATATGTACTGTATGATAAGGAAGCGTGAATGGTTTGGCTCTTCATTGTTTGATTAAACATTATCTAATACATTTGCTAATTTTCTAACACATGCATTCATTTCTTAGAATAGGTGCTTTATGTTTGATTAACACTTTTGTCCTTATCTGCTATGATACATTTTTTAGATATTATGTATTAATTAATACATTTAAATTTTAAATGGCAGTTAGGATTCTTCCTCTGGTTGAACCATGTGTGAATTACATAGTTTTTAACTAAAACTAAACTTAACCTAATTAATACTAAGAGTGCAAGCAGCTAATCGTTGCAATAGAAGAATGCAACATTTTTTTTTTCTAAAATCAATATTTGTTACCAAAGGGATTCAATTTTGAAAGTACAATGGATATGCATACGGATCAAAGTTGAACATGAAATGTGACAATTTATAATTTCTCTATTAGTATGCTATAGCAATATGAATAATTGAAGAATCAGATTGTAAACAATTAATATGTATTATTATTAGTTGCCTTCAAAACACCGATACAATTAAAAGGATAAGAGCATGACTATGTACGTGAAATGTAATGTAATGTCCAACTATTTGTTTGATCCAAAATAAAGAAATTTTGTATAAGTACAGTCGCCGACCTCGATCAGCATCAAAACCATCAAAGGATCACAAAATCCGTGTTGAGTAATCTCATTATTAATTCACACTTCCCTTCAGATGTACGACTCACTCCGTGTCGTGATTCATGATTTTGATAACAGCCTTTAAATCCAAGCGGCTACCTTTCCTACCGATCTGTCTGGACTCTGTTCCTTCCATGCGAGCAATCATACCGAAAAGCGTGCCGACTCAATGTGGATCAGTACCTACGGCGGAATGATATTCTGCCATATGTCATCAACACTTCGGCGGAACGCTACAAACCAGTGCTGTCATGGCAAATCATGAGCTGGTTACTCATAAATTTAAAATTTTGCGCCCCTTGGAAAATCCGCCCATCAAAATTTATTGATTTGAAAATTGCGCCCCACGCCTAAATGTGAATACATTCAATTTAATAGTTATTCTACAAAACACGTAATACCGCCAGTGTAACACCAGATATGAGTTTGATGCGTCATATACATCTGCATAAACAAGAATTCATATGAAAAGTATTGATGGTTTGGGTTTGAAATTAAGTTCAATTGGCATGTTAGAATGAAAGTGAAATTTCTAATGAGATAGGATCTTCAAAATATACACTGTGATGGAACGGAACTCCTATAGTTTTCAAAATACCAATGAAGTTTCGCTTTCTAAACTCATTGAATGTAATGCATCGTATTATGATTTTTACAGGTTTGTGTGCTCCTTTCAAAAACAATTATGTTGATGAGTAAAACATTGATCGAAATACTGTACTTTGTATTGAATATTTGATTAATTTATTTTTGATTACTCCGCCCTCTGTCCAAGTCAAGTATCTATTTAAATCGCCTCCATTTAATACCAATGCATTTTTATCTAAAAAATAACGGATTGTAGAGTTCAAGTTTACCATATCCCGCTATTTTGAAAATCACTTAATTTCTAACTTAACAACTTAACATCGTCTTAAAGCTTGTTGGATCAATTTTGTAAATAATTGCTAAATTCTTAAAAGTTCTTGAGCATCCAATCAATGGAAAAAATACTAAGACAACCTAACTAACTTGGTGTGCTGCATAGAGACATAGGACTCCAAGATGATTTACATACGTTTTTATATAAATAAAGTACGTTTTAGTTTAACCATTTATTTTAGACAAGAGCTTGTTGTGCAATAAATAATTTAAGCAGAGATTGTCGATAATGCTGAAGATCACTATTTTATAATGACGGCATTTTCATACTTTCGTCCTAGAAGTTAAAAAAAGGTTGCTACTATTCAGAATATATCGGAGTATACATAACCGAATCGGCTCGCCACAAAAAAATCAAAATACATTTATCAAAATAATTTTTCACTCATAATTTTAAAGAAAACTCTTATTTAATTTAGAGGTCCTACGCACCTCGAATTGGCGACTGCCTCAACCAAGGTTGTTTTTCATACAAAATGCTTAACTTTGACAAGCTAGCCTTTCTAATTACCTCATATCATTGAAACATTTTCTAACGAAAATTCCGCCCACCTAGAATGCTTTTTTGAAGTAGCTTCAAACCAGTATCAAAACTTCTGAAGATATTTTCACTAATTTGCAATGCTTTTAGGAAAATTTTGCACTCTGGTCATTTGCTGTACAGAAAGGCTATCATATCACTCTGACAACGAACTTTTTATAGAAGGCTCATAGACCCATAGCATTATATACCAACTGGCTCACCTCAACAAACTGAACAAATGTCTTTACGTCCGCGTCCGTTAAATTTCCACATCTGTATCCATCCATCTGTACCACATTTTTTTCTTTTTTTTTTAATTTCGTCTCCACAAATTTAGGTAGGGGGAATGACGGCTTTGGCAGGTTTTGTTCTATTATTGGCAGGGGGGTTTTTTATGACTGATTTTGCTCAAATTTGGCCTAAACATTCTTTGCATATCGAAGAATATTGTGGCCAAATTTCATAAAATTCGGTCGACAAAACCCCCCCTGCCAATAATAGAACAAAACCTGCCAAAGCCGTCTGTTCCCCTATTTTCATTGAACAAAAATTTCATAAAAATGTTTGTTTTCACACTCCTAAGCTTTACTGTGCTGTCCGTTGACTAAGCCAAGACAAATTTGTTATCGTGGTGTGTCACGGTGAAATGAAAACTAACAAGGTGTACCGGCTTTAATTTTAATTTGAAAAATGTTCAACAATCGACCAAACTAACTATTCACTATGAATGCCTTAGAGCAATTAAATTGTACTCCAATTGCTACTAAGGCCGCCCTCATATGACTCACAAGACCCCCCAAACTCACAATGAAGGTCTCAGAGTAACCATATTGTACTCAAATCGAATCTGTGTCTAACTTCATGGGTCTCAAACGTTAGCTGAACTCATTATGGATGCCTCGATTCAAACATATTGTACTGAAATTGATTCTATATACATATATGTCCGCAATACAAAACTCAAAGGATACATCAACTCACTATGAAGGCCTCAGAGTAAATCAAATCTATGTCCGCCCAGAGATGATCACTCATTTCATAATGAACACCTCAGGCTCAGAGGTTGTACTCATTGTACTCAAATCGAATCTGTGTCCGCCTTCATGGGACTCAGACGTTCGGGCAACTCATTATGAATGCCACAAAGCAAACATATTGTACTCAAATTGATTCTTCATTCGCACTACGAAACTCAAAGGATTGCTCAACTCACTAAGAAGACCTCATGTTAACAAATTGTATCCAAATCAAATTCATGTCCACCCACCAGGGACTTAGACGATCACTCATTTCACTATGAGCACCTACGAGTAACCAAAATGTAATCAAATCGAATCTGTGTCCGATTTGAATCATGCCTCATGGGACTCTGGCGAGGGCTCAAGACACTATGAACGTCTCAAGGCAACAATTTTGAACTCAAACTCATGATGTATCCGCCCTCATGGGACTCTGGCGAGCGCTCAATTCACTATAAACGTCTCAGAGTAACAATCTTGTACTCGAATTCATGTTGTTTTCCCCCTTATGGGACTCCGGCGAGCGCTCAATTCACTATGAACGTCTCAGTGCAACAGATTGCGGTGTTCAGTGAATTATTCACTATGGACGTCTCAGAGTAACAATTTTGTACTCAAATTCATGATGTGTCCGCTCTCATGGGACTCCGGCGGACACTCAAGTTACTTTGAACGCCACAGTGCAACAGATTTAGACTCAAACTCGTGCTGTGTTCGCCCTCATGGGACTTTGGCAAGCTCTCGAGTCACTATGAACGAATCAGAGTAACAATGCTGTGTCCGTCCTTATGGAACTCTGGCGAGCGCTCAATTCACTATGAACGCCTCAGTGCAACAGATTTAGACTCAAACTCGTGCTGTGTTCGCCCTCATGGGACTTTGGCAAGCTCTCGAGTCACTATGAACGAATCAGAGTAACAGTCCTCAAATTCATGCTGTGTCCGTCCTCATGGGACTCTGGCGATTGCTCCATTAACTATGAACGTCTCAGTGCAACTGATTTAGACTCAAACTCATGCAGTGTTCGCCCTCATGGGGCTCCGGCAAGCGCTCAAGTCAATATGAACGTCTCAAAGTATCATATGTGAATATATGATTTGAAAAATGTATTGGAGGTAACCACTTTCCCTTCGATGGGACTCGAACCCATGACCCTACCCTAGGGTCATGGGTTCGAGTCCCATCGAAGGGAAAGTGGTTACCTCCAATACATTTTTCAAATCAATATCTTCCACATAACGTACATATTCACATATGAGTTTCCATAACATTGTAAATTAACGTCCAAGTCGGGTGGTTTAATCCCCGGAAATAGGCAATTAACTTTGATTGAACTGTCTCAAAGTAACAATTTTGTACTCAAATTCATGATGTGTCCGCCCTCATGGGACTCCGGCGAGCGTTAAATTCACTATGAACGCCTCAGTGCAACAGATTTAGATTCAAACTCATGCTGTGTCCGCCCTTATTGAACTCTGGCGAGCGCTCAATTCACTATGAACGCCTCAGTGCAACAGATTTAGACTCAAACTCGTGCTGTGTTCGCCCTCATGGGACTTTGGCAAGCTCTCGAGTCACTATGAACGAATCAGAGTTACAATGCTGTGTCCGCCCTTATGGAACTCTGGCGAGCACTCAAGACACTATTAACGTCTCAGAGTAACAATTTTGCAACAATTCATGCTGTGTCCGCCCTCATGGGACTCCGGCGAGCGCTCAATGCACTATGAACGTGCAACAGATTTAGACTCAAACTCGTGCTGTGTCCGCCATTATGGAACTCTGGCGAGCACTCAATTCACTATGAACGTCTCAGTGCAACAGATTTAGACTCAAACTCATGCTGTGTCCGCCCTTATGGAACTCTAGCGAGCACTCAAGACACTATGAACGTCTCAGAGTAACAATTTTGTCCTCAAATCCATGCTGTGTCCGCCCTTATGGGACTCCGGCGAGCGCTCAATTCACTATGAACGTCTCAGTGCAACAGATTTAGACTCAAACTCATGCTGTGTCCGCCCTTATGGAACTCTAGCGAGCACTCAAGACACTATGAACGTCTCAGAGTAACAATTTTGTCCTCAAATCCATGCTGTGTCCGCCCTCATGGGACTCTGGCGAGCGCTCAATTCACTATGAACGTGCAACAGATTTAGACTCAAACTCGTGCTGTGTTCGCCCTCATGGGACTCTGGCAAGCTCTTGAGTGAAATCCAAGCTGTGTCCGCCCTCATGGGACTCCGGCGAGCACTCAATTCACTATGAACGTGCAACAAATTTAGACTCAAACTCGTGCTGTGTTCGCCCTCATGGGACTCTGGCAAGCTCTTGAGTCAAATCCAAGCTGTGTCCGCCCTTATGGAACTCTGGCGAGCGCTCAAGACACTATGAACGTCTCAGTGCAACAGATTTAGACTCAAACTCATGCTGTGTCTGCCCTTATGGAACTCTGGCGAGCGCTCAATTCACTATGAATGCCTCAGTGCAACAGATTTAGACTCAATTCGTGCTGTGTTCGCCCTCATGGGACTCTGGCAAGCTCTCGAGTCACTATGAACGAATCAAAGTAACAATGCTGTGTCCGTCCTTATGGAACTCTGGCGAGCGCTCAAGACACTATGAACGTCTCAGAGTAACAATTTTGTCCTCAAATTCATGCTGTGTCCGCCCTCGTGGGACTCCGGCGAGGGCTCAATTCACTATGAACGTATCAGTGCAACAGATTTAGACACAAACTCATGCAGTGTTCGCCCTCATGGGGCTCCGGCAAGCGCTCAAGTCAATATGAACGTCTCAAAGTAACAATTTTGAACTCAAATTCATGATGTGTCCGCCCTCATGGGACTCCGGCGAGCGTTAAATTCACTATGAACGTCTCAGTGCAACAGATTTAGACTCAAACTCATGCTATGTCCGCCCTTATGGAACACTGGCGAGCGCTCAATTCACTATGAACGCCTCAGTGCAACAGATTTAGACTCAAACTCGTGCTGTGTTCGCCCTTATGGAACACTGGCGAGCGCTCAATTCACTATGAACGCCTCAGTGAAACAGATTTAGATTCAAACTCATGCTGTGTCCGCCCTTATGGAACTCTGGCGAGCGCTCAAGACACTATTAACGTCTGAGAGTAACAATTTTGTCCTCAAATCCATGCTGTGTCCGCCCTCATGGGACTCCGGCGAGCGCTCAATTCACTATGAACGTGCAACAGATTTAGACTCAAACTCGTGCTGTGTTCGCCCTCATGGGACTTTGGCAAGCTCTCGAGTCACTATGAACGAATCAGAGTAACAATGCTGTGTCCGCCCTTATGGAACTCTGGCGAGCACTCAAGACACTATTAACGTCTCAGAGTAACAATTTTGTCCTCAAATCCATGCTGTGTCCGCCCTCATGGGACTCCGGCGAGCGCTCAATGCACTATGAACGTGCAACAGATTTAGACTCAAACTCGTGCTGTGTCCGCCCTCATGGAACTCTGGCAAGCTCTTGAGTCACTATGAACGAATCAGAGTAACAATGCTGTGTCCGCCCTTATGGAACTCTGGCGAGCACTCAAGACACTATGGACGTCTCAGAGAAACAATTTTGTCCTCAAATTCATGCTGTGTCCGCCCTTATGGGACTCCGGCGAGCGCTCAATTCACTATGAACGTCTCAGTGCAACAGATTTAGACTCAAACTCATGCTGTGTCCGCCCTTATGGAACTCTAGCGAGCACTCAAGACACTATGAACGTCTCAGAGTAACAATTTTGTAACAATTCATGCTGTGTCCGCACTCATGGGACTCCGGCGAGCGCTCAATTCACTATGAACGTGCAACAGATTTAGACTCAAACTCGTGCTGTGTTCGCCCTCATGGGACTTTGGCAAGCTCTCGAGTCACTATGAACGAATCAGAGTAACAATGCTGTGTCCGCCCTTATGGAACTCTGGCGAGCGCTCAAGACACTATGAACGTCTGAGAGTAACAATTTTGTCCTCAAATTCATGCTGTGTCCGCCCTCATGGGACTCCGGCGAGCGCTCAATTCACTTTGAACGTGCAACAGATTTAGATTCAAACTCGTGCTGTTTTCGCCCTCATGGGACTTTGGCAAGCTCTCGAGTCACTATGAACGAATCAGTGTAACAATGCTGTGTCCGCCCTTATGGAACTCTGGCGAGCGCTCAAGACACTATGAACGTCTGAGAGTAACAATTTTGTCCTCAAATTCATGCTGTGTCCGCCCTCATGGGACTCCGGCGAGCGCTCAATTCACTATGAACGTGCAACAGATTTAGATTCAAACTCGTGCTGTGTTCGCCCTCATGGGACTTTGGCAAGCTCTCGAGTCACTATGAACGAATCAGAGTAACAATGCTGTGTCCGCCCTTATGGAACTCTGGCGAGCACTAAAGACACTATTAACGTCTCAGAGTAACAATTTTGTCCTCAAATCCATGCTGTGTCCGCCCTCATGGGACTCCGGCGAGCGCTCAATTCACTATGAACGTGCAACAGATTTAGACTCAAACTCGTGCTGTGTTCGCCCTCATGGGACTTTGCAAGCTCTCGAGTCACTATGAACGAATCAGAGTTACAATGCTGTGTCCGCCCTTATGGAACTCTGGCGAGCACTCAAGACACTATGGACGTCTCAGAGAAACAATTTTGTCCTCAAATTCAAGCTGTGTCCGCCCTTATGGGACTCCGGCGAGCGCTTAATTCACTATGAACGTCTCAGTGCAACAGATTTAGACTCAAACTCATGCTGTGTCCGCCCTTATGGAACTCTAGCGAGCACTCAAGACACTATGAACGTCTCAGAGTAACAATTTTGTAACAATTCATGCTGTGTCCGCACTCATGGGACTCCGGCGAGCGCTCAATTCACTATGAACGTCTCAGTGCAACAGATTTAGACTCAAACTCGTGCTGTGTTCGCCATTCTGGGGCTCTGGCAGCGCTCAAGTCAATATGAACGTCTCAGTGTAACAATTTTGTCCTCAAATCCATGCTGTGTCCGCCCTCATGGGACTCCGGCGAGCGCTCAATGCACTATGAACGTGCAACAGATTTAGACTCAAACTCGTGCTGTGTCCGCCCTCATGGAACTCTGGCAAGCTCTTGAGTCACTATGAACGAATCAGAGTAACAATGCTGTGTCCGCCCTTATGGAACTCTGGCGAGCACTCAAGACACTATGGACGTCTCAGAGAAACAATTTTGTCCTCAAATTCAAGCTGTGTCCGCCCTTATGGGACTCCGGCGAGCGCTCAATTCACTATGAACGTCTCAGTGCAACAGATTTAGACTCAAACTCATGCTGTGTCCGCCCTCATGGAACTCTAGCGAGCACTCAAGACACTATGAACGTCTCAGAGTAACAATTTTGTCCTCAAATCCATGCTGTGTCCGCCCTTATGGGACTCCGGCGAGCGCTCAATTCACTATGAACGTCTCAGTGCAACAGATTTAGACTCAAACTCATGCTGTGTCCGCCCTTATGGAACTCTAGCGAGCACTCAAGACACTATGAACGTCTCAGAGTAACAATTTTGTCCTCAAATCCATGCTGTGTCCGCCCTTATGGGACTCCGGCGAGCGCTCAATTCACTAAGAACGTGCAACAAATTTAGACTCAAACTCGTGCTGTGTTCGCCCTCATGGGACTCTGGCAAGCTCTTGAGTCACTATGAACGAATCAGAGTAACAATGCTGTGTCCGCCCTTATGGAACTAACTAATGGACTAACAATTTTGTACTCAAATTCATGCTGTGTCCGCCCTTATGGGACTCCGGCGAGCGCTCAATTCACTATGAACGTCTCAGTGCAACAGATTTAGACTCAAACTCGTGCTGTGTTCGCCCTCATGGAACTCTAGCGAGCACTCAAGACACTATGAACGTCTCAGAGTAACAATTTTGTCCTCAAATCCATGCTGTGTCCGCCCTTATGGGACTCCGGCGAGCGCTCAATTCACTAAGAACGTGCAACAAATTTAGACTCAAACTCGTGCTGTGTTCGCCCTCATGGGACTCTGGCAAGCTCTTGAGTCACTATGAACGAATCAGAGTAACAATGCTGTGTCCGCCCTTATGGAACTAACTAATGGACTAACAATTTTGTACTCAAATTCATGCTGTGTCCGCCCTTATGGAACTCTAGCGAGCACTCAAGACACTATGAACGTCTCAGAGTAACAATTTTGTCCTCAAATCCATGCTGTGTCCGCCCTTATGGGACTCCGGCGAGCGCTCAATTCACTATGAACGTCTCAGTGCAACAGATTTAGACTCAAACTCATGCTGTGTCCGCCCTTATGGAACTCTAGCGAGCACTCAAGACACTATGAACGTCTCAGAGTAACAATTTTGTCCTCAAATCCATGCTGTGTCCGCCCTTATGGGACTCCGGCGAGCGCTCAATTCACTAAGAACGTGCAACAAATTTAGACTCAAACTCGTGCTGTGTTCGCCCTCATGGGACTCTGGCAAGCTCTTGAGTCACTATGAACGAATCAGAGTAACAATGCTGTGTCCGCCCTTATGGAACTAACTAATGGACTAACAATTTTGTACTCAAATTCATGCTGTGTCCGCCCTTATGGGACTCCGGCGAGCGCTCAATTCACTATGAACGTCTCAGTGCAACAGATTTAGACTCAAACTCGTGCTGTGTTCGCCCTCATGGAACTCTAGCGAGCACTCAAGACACTATGAACGTCTCAGAGTAACAATTTTGTCCTCAAATCCATGCTGTGTCCGCCCTTATGGGACTCCGGCGAGCGCTCAATTCACTAAGAACGTGCAACAAATTTAGACTCAAACTCGTGCTGTGTTCGCCCTCATGGGACTCTGGCAAGCTCTTGAGTCACTATGAACGAATCAGAGTAACAATGCTGTGTCCGATCTTATGGAACTAACTAATGGACTAACAATTTTGTACTCAAATTCATGCTGTGTCCGCCCTTATGGAACTCTAGCGAGCACTCAAGACACTATGAACGTCTCAGAGTAACAATTTTGTCCTCAAATCCATGCTGTGTCCGCCCTTATGGGACTCCGGCGAGCGCTCAATTCACTATGAACGTCTCAGTGCAACAGATTTAGACTCAAACTCATGCTGTGTCCGCCCTTATGGAACTCTAGCGAGCACTCAAGACACTATGAACGTCTCAGAGTAACAATTTTGTCCTCAAATCCATGCTGTGTCCGCCCTTATGGGACTCCGGCGAGCGCTCAATTCACTATGAACGTGCAACAGATTTAGACTCAAACTCGTGCTGTGTTCGCCCTCATGAGACCCTGGCAAGCTCTTGAGTCAAATCCAAGCTGTGTCCGCCCTCATGGGACTCCGGCGAGCGCTCAATTCACTAAGAACGTGCAACAAATTTAGACTCAAACTCGTGCTGTGTTCGCCCTCATAGAACTCTAGCGAGCACTCAAGACACTATGAACGTCTCAGAGTAACAATTTTGTCCTCAAATCCATGCTGTGTCCGCCCTTATGGGACTCCGGCGAGCGCTCAATTCACTATGAACGTCTCAGTGCAACAGATTTAGACTCAAACTCATGCTGTGTCCGCCCTTATGGAACTCTAGCGAGCACTCAAGACACTATGAACGTCTCAGAGTAACAATTTTGTCCTCAAATCCATGCTGTGTCCGCCCTTATGTGACTCCGGCGAGCGCTCAATTCACTAAGAACGTGCAACAAATTTAGACTCAAACTCGTGCTGTGTTCGCCCTCATGGGACTCTGGCAAGCTCTTGAGTCAAATCCAAGCTGTGTCCGCCCTCATGGGACTCCGGCGAGCGCTCAATTCACTAAGAACGTGCAACAAATTTAGACTCAAACTCATGCTGTGTCCGCCCTTATGGATCTCTAGCGAGCACTCAAGACACTATGAACGTCTCAGAGTAACAATTTTGTCCTCAAATCCATGCTGTGTCCGCCCTTATGGGACTCCGGCGAGCGCTCAATTCACTAAGAACGTGCAACAAATTTAGACTCAAACTCGTGCTGTGTTCGCCCTCATGGGACTCTGGCAAGCTCTTGAGTCACTATGGACGAATCAGAGTAAAAATGCTGTGTCCGCCCTTATGGAACTCTGGCGAGCGCTCAAGACACTATGAACGTCTCAGACTAACAATTTTGTACTCAAATTTATGCTGTGTGCGCCCTTATGGGACTCCGGCGAGCGCTCAATTCACTATGAACGTCTCAGTGCAACAGATTTAGACTCAAACTCATGCTGTGTCCGCCCTTATGGAACTCTAGCGAGCACTCAAGACACTATGAACGTCTCAGAGTAACAATTTTGTCCTCAAATCCATGCTGTGTCCGCCCTCATGGGACTCCGGCGAGCGCTCAATGCACTATGAACGTGCAACAGATTTAGACTCAAACTCGTGCTGTGTCCGCCCTCATGGGACTCTGGCAAGCTCTTGAGTCACTATGAACGAATCAGAGTAACAATGCTGTGAACTACGAACGTCTCAGTGCAACAGATTTAGAATCAAACTCATGCTATGTTCGCCCTCACGTGACTTTGGCAAGCTCTCGAGTCACTATGAACGAATCAGAGTAACAATGCTGTGTCCGCCCTTATGGAACTCTGGCGAGCGCTCAAGACACTATGAACGTCTGAGAGTAACAATTTTGTCCTCAAATTCATGCTGTGTCCGCCCTTATGGGACTCCGGCGAGCGCTCAATTCACTATGAACGTCTCAGTGCAACAGATTTAGACTCAAACTCATGCTGTGTCCGCCCTTATGGAACTCTAGCGAGCACTCAAGACACTATGAACGTCTCAGAGTAACAATTTTGTCCTCAAATCCATGCTGTGTCCGCCCTTATGGGACTCCTGCGAGCGCTCAATTCACTATGAACGTGCAACAGATTTAGACTCAAACTCGTGCTGTGTTCGCCCTCATGGGACTTTGGCAAGCTCTCGAGTCACTATGAACGAATCAGAGTAACAATGCTGTGTCCGCCCTTATGGAACTCTGGCGAGCGCTCAAGACACTATGAACGTCTTAGAGTAACAATGTTGTCCTCAAATCCATGCTGTGTCCGCCCTCATCCCGAGCAGCACACATGTTACACATATATCACAGTAACTTATATATGACCGGATCCAGTCACAATCAAGTTGCAGCAACTAAATTCGCTTAACTTGTGCTGCTTGGGATGGGACTTCGGCGAGCGCTCAATTCACTATGAACGTGCAACAGATTTAGACTCAAACTCGTGCTGTGTTCGCCCTCATGGGACTCTGGCACGCTCTCGAGTCACTATGAACGAATCAGAGTTACAATGCTGTGTCCGCTATGAACTACGAACGTCTCAGTGCAACAGATTTAGACTCAAACTCGTACTGTGTTCGCCCTCATAGGACTCTGGCAAGCTCTCGAGTCACTATGAACGAATCAAAGTAACAATGCTGTGTCCGCCCTCATGGGACTCCGGCGAGCGCTCAATTCACTATGAACGTGCAACAAATTTAGACTCAAACTCGTGCTGTGTTCGCCCTCATGGGACTTTGGCAAGCTCTTGAGTCACTATGAACGAATCAGAGTTACAATGCTGTGTCCGCCCTTCTGGAACTCTGGCGAGCGCTCAAAACACTATGAACGTCTGTGAGTAACAATGTTGTCCTCAAATCCATGCTGTGTCCGCCCTCATGGGACTCCGGCGAGGGGTCAATTCATTATGAACGTCTCAGTGCAACAGATTTAGACTCAAACTCGTGCTGTGTTCGCCCTCATGGGACTCTGGCAAGCTCTCGAGTCACTATGAACGAATCAGAGTAACAATATTGTGTCCGCCCTTATGGAACTCCGGCGAGCGCTCAATTCACTATGAACGTCTCAAAGTAACAATTTTGTACTCAAATTCATGATGTGTCCGCTCTCATGGGACTCTGACGAGCGTGCAATTCACTATGAACGTCTCAAGGCAAAAGTTTTGTACTCAAATTCATGCTGTGTCCACCCTCATGGGACTCCGGCGAGCGCTCAATTCACTATGAACGTCTCAGTGCAATAGATTTAGACTCAAACTCGTGCTGTGTTCGCCATCATGGGACTCTGGCAAGCTCTTGAGTCACTATGAACGAATCAGAGTTACAATGCTGTGTCCGACCTTATTGAACTCTGGCGAGCGCTCAAGACACTATGAACGTCTCAGAGTAACAATTTTGTCCTCAAATTCATGCTGTGTCCGCTTTCATGGGACTCCCGCGAGCGCTCAATTCGCTATGAACGTCTCAGTGCAACAGATTTAGACTCAAACTCGTGCTGTGTTCGCCATCATGGGACTCTGGCAAGCTCTCGAGTCACTATGAACGAATCAGAGTTACAATGCTGTGTCCGCCCTTATGGAACTCCGGCGAGCGCTCAATTTACGAACGTTTTATGAACGTCTCAGTGCAACAGATTTAGACTCAAACTCATGCTGTGCTCGCCCTCACGGGACTTTGGCAAGCTCTCGAGTCACTATGAACGTCTCAGAGTAACAATTTTGTCCTCAAATCCATGCTGTGTCCGCCCTCATGGGACTCCGGCGAGCGTTTAATTCACTATGAACGGCTCAGTGCAGCAGATTTAGACTCAAACTCATGCTGTGTCCGCCCTTATGGAACTCTGGCGAGCGCTCAAGACACTATGAACGTCTGAGAGTAACAATTTTGTCTTCAAATCCATGCTGTGTCCGCCCTCATGGGACTCCGGCGAGCGCTCAATTCATTATGAACGTGCAACAGATTTAGGCGCAAAAAAGTGCAACCAAATTGAGCTCATATCGACACTACACCCCATTGACTTGGGGGCAGCAGGGACTATGTCCAAGGGCTTGACGATCCCTCCCCAGACCATCTGCGAGTTGTGGCGCCTGCCTAGGATGTGGTGGGGTTTGACAGTGGGCCCTGTTAAACGTCTTTAAAAATCTGCATGTATCCGCAAGTAGTCTCCGCCAAAGCGACCGTGTGGCGCTCAAAGCGCACAAGCCCAGGTCCTGATGTTAGGTGGGACGCTATATATCCCTGACACGACGGCCTGACAGGAGGTTTGCGCAGTCCCAATAAGCCGCCTGGAAAACCAATAATTACGAACAATATAAGAGATAATGCGACTCGATATAATCGGCAAAGACCTAGGCGACGAATAAAGGATCACGATTGGAAGCTTGGAACATGGAACTGCAAGTCGCTAGGTTTCGCAGGTTGCGACAAAATGATCTACGATGAATTACATCCCCGCAACTTCGACGTCGTTGCGCTGCAGGAGATTTGCTGGACAGGACAGAAAGTGTGGAAAAGCGGGCATCGGGCGGCTACCTTCTACCAAAGCTGTGGCACCACCAACGAGCTGGGAACCGGCTTCATAGTGCTGGGAAAGATGCGCCAACGCGTGATTGGGTGGCAGCCAATCAACGCAAGGATGTGTAAGCTGAGGATTAAAGGCCGTTTCTTCAACTATAGCATCATCAACGTGCACTGCCCACACGAAGGGAGACCCGACGACGAGAAAGAAGCGTTCTACGCACAGCTGGAGCAGACATACGATGGATGCCCACTGCGGGACGTCAAAATCATCATCGGTGACATGAACGCGCAGGTAGGAAGGGAGGAAATGTATAGACCGGTCATCGGACCGGATAGTCTGCACAGCGTATCGAATGACAACGGCCAACGATGCATAAACTTCGCAGCCTCCCGCGGAATGGTAGTCCGAAGCACCTTCTTTCCCTGCAAAATATCCACAAGGCCACATGGAGATCACCTAACCAAGAAACGGAAAACCAAATCGACCACGTTCTAATCGACGGTAAATTCTTCTCCGACATCACGAACGTCCGCACTTACCGCAGTGCGAATATTGAATCCGACCACTACCTCGTTGCAGTTTGCCTGCGCTCAAAACTCTCGACGGTGTACAACACGCGTCGAAGTCGGACGCCGCGGCTTAATATTGGGCGGCTACAAGACGGTAGACTAGCTCAAGAATACGCGCAGCAGCTGGAAGTGGCACTCCCAACGGAAGAGCAGCTAGGCGCAGCGTCTCTTGAAGATGGCTGGAGAGATATTCGATCCGCCATTGGTAGCACCGCAACCGCTGCACTAGGCTCGGTGCCCCGGATCAAAGAAACGACTGGTATGACGGCGAATATGAGCAGTTAGTGGAAGAGAAGAATGCAGCATGGGCGAGATTGCTGCAACACCGCACGAGGGCGAACGAGGCACGATATAAACAGGCGCGGAACAGACAAAACTCGATTTTCCGGAGGAAGCGTCAGCAGGAAGATCGAGACCGTGAAGAGACGGAGCAACTGTACCGCACTAATAACACACGAAAGTTCTATGAGAAGTTAAACCGTTCACGTAAGGGCCACGTGCCACAGCCTGATATGTGCAAGGACATAAACGGGAACCTTCTTACGAACGAGCGTGAGGTGATCCAAAGGTGGCAGCAGCACTACGAAGAACACCTGAATGGCGATGTGGCAGACGAAGATGGCGGTATGGTGATGAACCTAGGGGAACGCGCGCAGGACATAATTCTACCGGCCCCGGATCTCCAGGAAATCCAGGAGGAGATTGGCCGGCTGAAGAATAACAAAGCCCTTGGGGTGACCAACTACCAGGAGAGCTATTTCAACACGGTGGTGAGGCACTGGCTAGAGCGCTGCACTGGGTCATTACCAAGATTTGGGAGGAGGAAGTTTTGCCGCAGGAGTGGATGGAAGGTGTCGTGTCCCATCTACAAAAAGGGCGATAAGCTGGATTGTAGCAACTACCGCGCAATCACATTGCTGAACGCCGCCTACAAGGTACTCTCCCAAATTTTATGCCGTCGACTAGCACCAATTGCAAGGGAGTTCGTGGGGCAGTACCAGGCGGGTTTTATGGGCGAACGCTCCACCACGGACCAGGTGTTCGCCATTCGCCAAGTACTGCAGAAGTGCCGCGAATACAACGTGCCGACATATCATCTATTCATCGACTTCAAAGCCGCATATGATACAATCGATCGGGACCAGCTATGGCAGCTGATGCACGAAAACGGATTTCCGGATAAACTGACACGGTTGATCAAAGCGACGATGGATCGGGTGATGTGCGTAGTTCGAGTTTCAGGGGCATTCTCGAGTCCATTCGAAACCCGCAGAGGGTTACGGCAAGGTGATGGTCTTTCGTGTCTGCTATTCAACATCGCTTTGGAAGGGTAATACGAAGAGCAGGGATTAACACGAGTGGCACAATTTTCAATAAGTCCGTCCAGCTATTTGGCTTCGCCGACGACATAGATATTATGGCACGTAACTTTGAGAAGATGGAGGAAGCCTACATCAGACTGAAGAGGGAAGCCAAGCGGATCGGACTAGTCATCAACACGTCGAAGACGAAGTACATGATAGGAAGAGGTTCAAGAGAAGACAATGTGAGGCACCCACCGCGAGTTGGCATCGGTGGTGATGAAATCGAGGTGGTAGAAGAATTTGTGTACTTAGGCTCACTGGTGACTGCCGAAAATGATACCAGCAGAGAAATTCGGAGGCGTATAGTGGCTGGAAATCGTGCATACTTTGGACTCCGCAAGACGCTTCGATCGAATAGAGTTCGCCGCCGTACCAAACTGACCATCTACAAAACGCTCATTAGACCGGTAGTCCTCTACGGACACGAGACCTGGACGATGCTCGTGGAGGACCAACGCGCACTCGGAGTTTTCGAAAGGAAAGTGCTGCGTACCATCTATGGTGGGGTGCAGATGGCGGACGGTACATGGAGGAGGCGAATGAACCACGAGTTGCATCAGCTGTTGGGAGAACCATCCATCGTTCACACCGCGAAAATCGGACGACTGCGGTGGGCCGGGCACGTAGCCAGAATGTCGGACAATAACCCGGTGAAAATGGTTCTCGACAACGATCCGACGGGCACAAGAAGACGAGGTGCGCAGCGGGCAAGGTGGATCGATCAGGTGGAAGATGATTTGCGGACCCTCCGTAGACTGCGTGGCTGGCGACGTGTTGCCATGGACCGAGCCGAATGGAGAAGACTCTTACATACCGCACAGGCCACTTCGGCCTTAGCCTGAATAAATAATAAACCCCATTGACTAAGGAGGGCGGTCAATCCACTATCATCACATAAGTGCAACCAAATTGATCTCATAGCGACACTGCGACCGCCTCCAAGGATTCAAACGAGCGCTCATTCTACTATCTCCTTAGAGAAACATAATTGAACTCAAAATGCTACAGTGCCCGCCCTCATGGACTCAGCCGAGCGCTCAATCCACTATCATCACTCAACTGCAACCAAATTGAACTTATTTCAAAACTGCGACCTACCTCACGGATTCAAACGAGCGTTCAATCCACTATCATCACACGAGTGCAACCAAACTGATCTCATATCGACATTGCGACCGCCCTCAAGGACTCAGACGAGCGCTCAACCCACTATCATCACATGAGTGCAACCATAATGAACATATATCGACACTGCGTCCGTTCTCAGACAAGCTCTCATTCTACTATCACGTCAGAGCAACCAAATTGAACTCAGAATGCTACTGCGCCCACCCTCATGGACTCAGACGAGCGCTCAATCCACTATCATCACATAAGTACAACCAAATGAAACTCATATCGATACTGTGCCCACTCTGAAGGAGTCAGACTATCAGACTATCCACTATCATCACTCAACTGCAATCAAATTGAACTCATTTCAACACTGCGACCACCCTCACGGACTCATACGAGCGTTCAATCCACTATCATCACACGAGTGCAACCATATTGAACTCATATCGACAATGCGCCCGTCCTCAGACCAGCGCTCATTCTACTATCACGTTAGAGCAACCAAATTGAACTCAGAATGCCATTGCGCCCACCCTCATGGACTCAGACGAGCGCTCGATCCACTATCATCACATAAGTGCAACCAAATGGAACTCATATCGACACTGCGCCCACCTTCATTTACTCAGACGAGCGCTCAATCCACTATCATCACATAAGTACAACCATATTAAACTCATATTGACATAGCGCCCGTCCTCAGACCAGCGCTCATTCTACTATCACGTTAGAGCAACCAAATTGAACTCAGAATGCTACAGCGCCCACCCTCATGGACTCAGACGAGCGCTCGATCCACTATAATCACATAAGTGCAACCAAACTGATCTCATATCGACATTGCGACCGCCCTCATGGACTCAGACGAGCGCTCATTCTACTATCTCCTTAGAGAAACCAAATTGAACTCAAAATGCTACTCTGCCTGCCCTCATGGACTCGAACGAGCGCTCAATCCACTATTATCACATAAGTGCAACTAAATTGAACTCATATCGACACAGCGCCCACCTTAATTAACTCAGACGAGCGCTCAATCCACTATCATCACATAAGTGCAACCAAATTGAACTCATATCGACACAGCGCCCACCCTCATGGACTCAGACGAGCGCTTAATCCACTATTATCACATAAGTGTAAACAAATTGAACTCATATGGAATCAGACGAGCGCTCAATCCACTATCATCACATAAGTGCAACCAAATTGATCTCATATCGACACTACGACCGCCCTCAAGGACTCAGACGAGCGCTCATTCTACTATCTCCTTGGAGAAACCAAATTGAACTCAAAATGCTACTCTGCCCGCCCTAATGGACTCAGACGAGCGCTCAATCCACTATTATCACATAAGTGCAACTAAATTGAACTCATATCGACACAGCGCCCACCTTAATTAACTCAGACGAGCGCTCAATCCACTATCATCACATAAGTGCAACCAAATTGAACTCATATCGACACAGCGCCCACCCTCATGGACTTAGACGAGCGCTTAATCCACTATTATCACATAAGTGTAAACAAATTGAACTCATATGGAATCAGACGAGCGCTCAATCCACTATCATCACATAAGTGCAACCAAATTGATCTCATATCGACACTACGACCGCCCTCAAGGACTCAGACGAGCGCTCATTCTACTATCTCCTTGGAGAAACCAAATTGAACTCAAAATGCTACTCTGCCCGCCCTAATGGACTCAGACGAGCGCTCAATCCACTATTATCACATAAGTGCAACTAAATTGAACTCATATCGACACAGCGCCCACCTTCATTGACTCAGATGTGCGCTAAATCCACTATCATCACATAAGTGCATACAAAATGATCTTATATCGACACTGCGCCCGTCCTCAGACAAGCGTACATTCTACTATCATGTTAGAGCAACCAAATTGAACTCAGAATGCTACTGCGTCCACCCTCATGGACTCAGACGAGCGCTCGATGCACTATCATCACATAAGTGCAACCAAATTGATCTCATATCGACACTGCGACCACACTCACGGACTCATACGAGCGTTCAATCCACTATCATCACATGAGTGCAACAATATTGAGCTCATATCGACAATGCGCCCGTCCCCAGACGAGCGCTCATTCCACTATCACGTTAGAGCAACCAAATTGAACTCAGAATGCTATTGCGCCCACTCCGACGAGCGCTCAATCCAAAAATAATTAAGGTCACTCCTGACGGAATCCAAGATTAATGGCCCGTTTACATATATGCTAGTTCTAGCGGACAATGCACTATCCGACAATACTAGCGCGATATTAGCAAAATGTAAACACTACTAGCACATGACAATTCCTGTTTACATTGTGCTAATATCGCGCTAGTATTGTCGGATAGTGAATTGTCCGCTAGAACTAGCACATATGTAAACGGGCCATAAAAGTGCTCGCGTTTTCGGGGGCACACCACTCCAATATTGGATTCCGTCAGGAGTGACCTTAATGGCCCGTTTACATATGAGCTAGTTCTAGCGGACAATGCACTATCCGACCATACTAGCGCGAAATTAGCATAATGTAAACGCTTATTAGCGAGGACAATTCCTGTTTACATTGTGCTAATATCGCGCTAGTATTGTCGGATAGTGCATTGTCCGCTAGAACTAGCTCATATGTAAACGGGCCATAATGGCCCGTTTACATATGAGCTAGTTCTAGCGGACAATGCACTATCCGACAATACTAGCGCGATATTAGCATAATGTAAACACTATTAGCAGATGACAATTCCTGTTTACATTATGCTAATTTCGCGCTAGTATTGTCGGATAGTGCATTGTCCGCTAGAACTAGCTCATATGTAAACGGGCCATAAACGAACGCGTCCGGAACGCAATTTGTAAACAAAATCTTCTGGATGCATTTTTCGCTAATTCTCGCATCCCGGAACAAACATTTCGCTTGGTTTTCGCATTGGAACAGCCTCTGAATGCTGGGGATTGTTGATTCGAAGCGTACCATTATGAAACGAACGCGTCCGGAAGCATTCCCGCTGCTTTCCGGATGTTTCCCCCGTAATTTGTAAACAAAATCTTCCGGATGCATTTTTCGCTAATTCTCGCATCCCGGAACGAACATTTCGCTTGGTTTTCGCATTGGAACAGCCTCTGAATGCTGGGGATTATTCATTCGAAGCGTACCATTATGAAACGAACGCGTCCGGGAGCATTCCCGCTGCTTTCCGGATGTTTCCCCCGTAATTTGTAAACAAAATCTTCCGGATGCATTTTTCGCTGATTCTCGCAGCCCGGAACATACGGATCGCATGGTTCCCGCATTGGAACAGCCTCTGAATGCTGGAGATTATTCATTCGAAGCGTACCATTCAGGGATGCCAGATACAATTTTTAAATGTCTGTGTTAATCTCAGTATTGCTTTTTGCAATGAAACTTTTCGTTTCGTCACTGAAACCATTGACACTTGTCTTCAGCGACTGCTTCCGCGATAGAGCATTTGCACATTTTATTCACTCATACATCTATATTGCTGTTAAAATGTGCGTTTGTCAATTAAATTTTCAGCTAAAAGCTCTATTATTTGACACCGATGCACTCACACAACCAATCGACATCAGTTGTCAAAAAATCAGGAGTACCAACTTGACCACTATCTCCTTGTCGCCGAGTCTGACGCTGAGTGCTCGGCGCGGAAACCCAAAGGAGGGAATAAAATTTTGGGGCTTATGCGCAATAAAATGTCTGTATTTGTCTGTATGGGGCTTCAGAGGTATACTGGAAAAAGAAAATGACTCAAAAGCATACATTGTTGATATAATCTAATATCAAGACATCAATAATCTGAAATTCGAAATAAGTTTTCGTTCCATGAAATGATTAATGATGTATAATAAAAGTAATTGTAATTCATTTAGTTTCCATTAGCGATTATCCAGCTGAAATTCAGCGGTCACACTCCATCTTTCGACTCCACCCGGATTCACAAAACGCAAATTTCATTTCTGCGTTTTCCGCCACAGAGCTGCCTTTGCCCTCTCAATGAGTAATGGAAAATCACCAGGTCTCGATATGTTTGGTTAATTCATCATCAAAAACTTTCCCTACTCCGCCAAAATCTGGTTCTGGGGTTGCTCAACCAAGCATGGTCTGATCGAATCTTTCCGGATGAATGGCGGAAAAGCCTCGTTGTACCCATCCACAAAAACAACATTTCCTCTCGAGATGTCACAATGCACCGACCTATTTATCTGACAAGAGGTGTCTTCAAAGCCGTGGAAAGGTTTGTAAATCAGTGGCTATAAATTAGAAGTCGATAATAGGTTCGGCTTTCGCTAACAAGCGTTCTGCCCGGAATACGGCACGGGGACATACTTCGCATATCTGGAAGATGTACTGCACAACGCCTACAACGACGGCAAGCACGCGGATCTAGAACATTACCAAGGCCTTCATCATGACTTCTAACAGTGGCAAAATGGGGAATTTCCGGCAACCTCTTTGGTTTTACCGGAAGTTGGTATACTCTGACAACCAGCAAATGCGTTCGAGGACACGTCCTCATTCCGCTGGTTGGGTGGCTAACCCATCTCCAACAAAAAGATTGTGGATGTTCTCGGAGTCTCCATTGATCGGAGACTCTCGTTCCTTTCGCACTTCCGTGAACTCAAAGTAAATTGTCGAACCAGAGACAACGTGGTTCGGACCTTGTCTCATCCTCATCGAACCAACAAGAGGAGGGCCTTCAATTCCTACGTTCGAGCCGCCTCAGAATTGTTACTCCGAGGCAGGCATTCTGTCTTTTTGCCACCATGCGCTGGCGGGCCATTTGCCGCTCGTTCGCCGCAGCCACTGCTGGAGAATACAAGATCCCTCTCCTAGCTGATGGAGCCTGCATTGACACATTACGGCCTGAGGCGAATATAAATAGTTTGCAATTTCCGCAGGTCTGACAATTCCGTGGCTCTTATAAGTTCGGTGGTTGCGCCACATATATTTCCACAACTATGAACACAGGTTTACGAATGGGTGGAGTCGGCATTGGGATCACTGGGACCGGTTTCACTATCTCGGACCGCCTCCCAACACGCTCTCGAACACGACCTTCCTACCCTTGGATCCTGGGGCACTGCGGAGTGCCAGGCAACAACAAGGCGTGTCTCCTTGCCGAAGTCGTCAAGGATGTCAAGGTCAAGTCAAAACCTGCATGAAGAAAATCACTTGAGAAAACTGGACAACTACATCCGTTTACCTCCGGAAAATTAAGGGACCACATCGGCGTGGACATAGGTTCCCTATTTTGAAGAACAGCAGATCATCTCCCGGCTCCGAATTGGTCACAGATGGCTCTTGCATAATTTCGACAGGAGCCCTTTCTGTACTATCTGCAATGTCTGTGACGTTAGCAACACTGTGGAGCATTTTGTCAGTGAATGCTTGTAAAATAAAGTTCTTCCATTCAAGTGTCCAAGTTCACCTTCGAATTACTTATAAAATCTTAAATCTTTATGAAGTTTGTAGAATTATTCCAAAGAATAAACATTTAAGCATATTCCAGGCTTACTTCCGAATTCCGAACGAATAATTCGATTTTCTTCGGTGTTGTTCTCTCAGGATTCCCTACGTAATGTTTTCAGAAGCAACATTAGGTTTTAATTTATACTGGAATCATCATCGGAGATTCTCAGGTTTTCATGATTTTTTCTGCTTCGGTTTTCCTCCAAAGATAACAAATGTCTGTAAAAGTCTGTAACATCAATCAAAAGTCTGTATAATGTCTGTAATCTGCATGATGTCTGTATGCAAGACCAAAAGTCTGTATAAATACAGACATGTCTGTATATCTGGCATCCCTGTACCATTATGAACGAACGCGTCCGGAAGCATTCACGCTGCTTTCCGGATGTTTCCCCGTAATTTGTAAACAAAATCTTCCGGATGCATTTTTCGCTGATTCTCGCAGCCCGGAACATACGGATCGCATGGTTCCCGCATAGGACCAGCCTCTGAATGCTGGGGATTATTCATTCGAAGCGTACCATTATGAAACGAACGCGTCCGGAAGCATTCACGCTGCTTTCCGGATGTTTCCCCGTAATTTGTAAACAAAATCTTCCGGATGCATTTTCGCTGATTCTCGCATCCCGGAACAAACATTTCGCTTGGTTTTCGCATTAGAACAGCCTCTGAATGCTGGGGATTGTGGATTCGAAGCGTACCATTATGAAACGCACGCGTCCGGAACCATTCCTCTGCTTTCCGCTTGTTTCTCCCGTAATTTGTAAACAAAATCTTCCGGATGCATTTTTCGCTGATTCTCGTAGCCCGGAACATACGGATCGCATGGTTCCCGCATTGGAACAGCCTCTGAAGGCTGGGGATTCTTCATTCGAAGCGCACGACTATGAAACTAACGCGTTCGGAAGCATTCCTGCTGCTTTCCGGATGTTTCCGTAATTTGTAAACAAAATCTTCCGGATGCATTTTTCGCTGATTCTCGCAGCCCGGAACATACGGATCGCAAGGTTCCCGCATTGGAACAGCCTCTGAATGCTGGGGATTATTCATTCGAAGCGTACCATTATGAAACGAACGCGTCCGGGAGCATTCCTGCTGCTTTCCGGATGTTTCCCCGTAATTTGTAAACAAAATCTTCCGGATGCATTTTCGCTGATTCTCGCAGCCCGGAACATACGGATCGCATGGTTCCCGCATTGGAACAGCCTCTGAATGCTGGGGATTATTCATTCGAAGCGTACCATTATGAAACGAACGCGTCCGGAAGCATTCCCGCTGCTTTCCGGATGTTTCCGTAATTTGTAAACAAAATCTTCCGGATGCATTTTCGCTAATTCTCGCATCCCGGAACAAACATTTCGCTTGGTTTTCGCATTGGAACAGCCTCTGAATGCTGGGGATTGTTGATTCGAAGCGTACCATTATGAACGAACGCGTCCGGAAGCATTCCCGCTGCTTTCCGGATGTTTCCCCCGTAATTTGTAAACAAAATCTTCCGGATGCATTTTTCGCTAATTCTCGCATCCCGGAACGAACATTTCGCTTGGTTTTCGCATTGGAACAGCCTCTGAATGCTGGGGATTATTCATTCGAAGCGTACCATTATGAAACGAACGCGTCCGGAAGCATTCCCGCTGCTTTCCGGATGTTTCCCCCGTAATTTGTAAACAAAATCTTCCGGATGCATTTTTCGCTGATTCTCGCAGCCCGGAACATACGGATCGCATGGTTCCCGCATTAGAACAGCCTCTGAATGCTGGAGATTATTCATTCGAAGCGTACCATTATGAAACGAACGCGTCCGGAAGCATTCACGCTGCTTTCCGGATGTTTCCCCCGTAATTTGTAAACAAAATCTTCCGGATGCATCTGTCGCTGGTTCTCGCAGCCCGGAACATACGGATCGCATGGTTCCTGCATTGGAACAGCCTCTGAATGCTGGGGATTATTCATTCGAAGCGTACCATTATGAAACGAACGCGTCCGGAAGCATTCACGCTGCTTTCCGGATGTTTCCCCCGTAATTTGTAAACAAAATCTTCCGGATGCATTTTCGCTGATTCTCGCATCCCGGAACAAACATTTCGCTTGGTTTTCGCATTAGAACAGCCTCTGAATGCTGGGGATTGTGGATTCGAAGCGTACCATTATGAAACGCACGCGTCCGGAACCATTCCCTCTGCTTTCCGCTTGTTTCTCCCGTAATTTGTAAACAAAATCTTCCGGATGCATTTTTCGCTGATTCTCGTAGCCCGGAACATACGGATCGCATGGTTCCCGCATTGGAACAGCCTCTGAATGCTGGGGATTATTCATTCGAAGCGTACCATTATGAAACGAACGCGTCCGGAAGCATTCCCGCTGCTTTCCGGATGTTTCCCCCGTAATTTGTAAACAAAATCTTCCGGATGCATTTTTCGCTGATTCTCGCAGCCCGGAACATACGGATCGCAAGGTTCCCGCATTGGAACAGCCTCTGAATGCTGGGGATTATTCATTCGAAGCGTACCATTATGAAACGAACGCGTCCGGGAGCATTCCCGCTGCTTTCCGGATGTTTCCCCCGTAATTTGTAAACAAAATCTTCCGGATGCATTTTTCGCTGATTCTCGCAGCCCGGAACATACGGATCGCAAGGTTCCCGCATTGGAACAGCCTCTGAATGCTGGGGATTATTCATTCGAAGCGTACCATTATGAAACGAACGCGTCCGGAAGCATTCCCGCTGCTTTCCGGATGTTTCCCCCGTAATTTGTAAACAAAATCTTCTGGATGCATTTTTCGCTAATTCTCGCATCCCGGAACAAACATTTCGCTTGGTTTTCGCATTGGAACAGCCTATGAATGCTGGGGATTGTTGATTCGAAGCGTACCATTATGAAACGAACGCGTCCGGAAGCATTCCCGCTGCTTTCCGGATGTTTCCCCCGTAATTTGTAAACAAAATCTTCCGGATGCATTTTTCGCTAATTCTCGCATCCCGGAACAAACATTTCGCTTGGTTTTCGCATTGGAACAGCCTCTGAATGCTGGGGATTATTCATTCGAAGCGTACCATTATGAAACGAACGCGTCCGGGAGCATTCCCGCTGCTTTCCGGATGTTTCCCCCGTAATTTGTAAACAAAATCTTCCGGATGCATTTTTCGCTGATTCTCGCAGCCCGGAACATACGGATCGCATGGTTCCCGCATTGGAACAGCCTCTGAATGCTGGGGATTATTCATTCGAAGCGTACCATTATGAAACGAACGCGTCCGGAAGCATTCACGCTGCTTTCCGGATGTTTCCCCCGTAATTTGTAAACAAAATCTTCTGGATGCATTTTTCGCTAATTCTCGCATCCCGGAACAAACATTTCGCTTGGTTTTCGCATTGGAACAGCCTATGAATGCTGGGGATTGTTGATTCGAAGCGTACCATTATGAAACGAACGCGTCCGGAAGCATTCCCGCTGCTTTCCGGATGTTTCCCCCGTAATTTGTAAACAAAATCTTCCGGATGCATTTTTCGCTAATTCTCGCATCCCGGAACAAACATTTCGCTTGGTTTTCGCATTGGAACAGCCTCTGAATGCTGGGGATTATTCATTCGAAGCGTACCATTATGAAACGAACGCGTCCGGGAGCATTCCCGCTGCTTTCCGGATGTTTCCCCCGTAATTTGTAAACAAAATCTTCCGGATGCATTTTTCGCTGATTCTCGCAGCCCGGAACATACGGATCGCATGGTTCCCGCATTGGAACAGCCTCTGAATGCTGGGGATTATTCATTCGAAGCGTACCATTATGAAACGAACGCGTCCGGAAGCATTCACGCTGCTTTCCGGATGTTTCCCCCGTAATTTGTAAACAAAATCTTCCGGATGCATTTTTCGCTGATTCTCGCAGCCCGGAACATACGGATCGCATGGTTCCCGCATTGGAACAGCCTCTGAATGCTGGGGATTATTCATTCGAAGCGTACCATTATGAAACGAACGCGTCCGGAAGCATTCACGCTGCTTTCCGGATGTTTCCCCCGTAATTTGTAAACAAAATCTTCCGGATGTATTTTTCGCTGATTCTCGCATCCCGGAACAAACATTTCGCTTGGTTTTCGCATTAGAACAGCCTCTGAATGCTGGGGATTGTGGATTCGAAGCGTACCATTATGAAACGCACGCGTCCGGAACCATTCCCTCTGCTTTCCGCTTGTTTCTCCCGTAATTTGTAAACAAAATCTTCCGGATGCATTTTTCGCTGATTCTCGTAGCCCGGAACATACGGATCGCATGGTTCCCGCATTGGAACAGCCTCTGAATGCTGGGGATTATTCATTCGAAGCGTACCATTATGAAACGAACGCGTCCGGAAGCATTCCCGCTGCTTTCCGGATATTTCCCCCGTAATTTGTAAACAAAATCTTCCGGATGCATTTTTCGCTGATTCTCGCAGCCCGGAACATACGGATCGCATGGTTCCCGCATTGGAACAGCCTCTGAATGCTGGGGATTATTCATTCGAAGCGTACCATTATGAAACAAACGCGTCCGGAAGCATTCACGCTGCTTTCCGGATGTTTCCCCCGTAATTTGTAAACAAAATCTTCCGGATGCATTTTTCGCTGATTCTCGCATCCCGGAACAAACATTTCGCTTGGTTTTCGCATTGGAACAGCCTCTGAATGCTGGGGATTGTTGATTCGAAGCGTACCATTATGAAACGAACGCGTCCGGAAGCATTCCCGCTGCTTTCCGGATGTTTCCCCCGTAATTTGTAAACAAAATCTTCCGGATGCATTTTTCGCTGATTCTCGCAGCCCGGAACATACGGATCGCATGGTTCCCGCATTGGAACAGCCTCTGAATGCTGGGGATTATTCATTCGAAGCGTACCATTATGAAACGAACGCGTCCGGGAGCATTCCCGCTGCTTTCCGGATGTTTCCCCCGTAATTTGTAAACAAAATCTTCCGGATGCATTTTTCGCTGATTCTCGCAGCCCGGAACATACGGATCGCATGGTTCCCGCATTGGAACAGCCTCTGAATGCTGGGGATTATTCATTCAAAGCGTACCATTATGAAACGAACGCGTCCGGAAGCATTCCCGCTGCTTTCCGGATGTTTCCCCCGTAATTTGTAAACAAAATTTTCCGGATGCATTTTTCGCTGATTCTCGCAGCCCGGAACATACGGATCGCATGGTTCCCGCATTGGAACAGCCTCTGAATGCTGGGGATTATTCATTCGAAGCGTACCATTATGAAACGAACGCGTCCGGAAGCATTCCGCTGCTTTCCGGATATTTCCCCCGTAATTTGTAAACAAAATGTTCCGGATGCATTTTTCGCTGATTCTCGCAGCCCGGAACATACGGATCGCATGGTTCCCGCATTGGAACAGCCTCTGAATGCTGGGGATTATTCATTCGAAGCGTACCATTATGAAACGAACGCGTCCGGAAGCATTCACGCTGCTTTCCGGCTGGTTTCCCCGTAATTTGTAAACAAAATCTTCCGGATGCATTTTTCGCTGATTCTAGCATTCCGGAACAAACATTTCGCTTGGTTTTCGCATTAGAACAGCCTCTGAATGCTGGGGATTGTGGATTCGAAGCGTACCATTATGAAACGCACGCGTCCGGAACCATCCCTCTGCTTTCCGCTTGTTTCTCCCGTAATTTGTAAACAAAATCTTCCGGATGCATTTTTCGCTGATTCTCGCATCCCGGAACAAACATTTCGCTTGGTTTTCGCATTGGAACAGCCTCTGAATGCTGGGGATTGTGGATTCGAAGCGTACCATTATGAAACGCACGCGTCCGGAACCATTCCCTCTGCTTTCCGGATGTTTCCCCCGTAATTTGTAAACAAAATCTTCCGGATGCATTTTTCGCTGATTCTAGCATTCCGGAACAAACATTTCGCTTGGTTTTCGTATTAGAACAGCCTCTGAATGCTGGGGATTGTGGATTCGAAGCGTACCATTATGAAACGAACGCGTCCGGAAGCATTCCCGCTGCTTTCCGGATGTTTCCCCCGTAATTTGTAAACAAAATCTTCCGGATGCATTTTTCGCTGATTCTCGTAGCCCGGAACATACGGATCGCATGGTTCCCGCATTGGAACAGCCTCTGAATGCTGGGGATTATTCATTCGAAGCGTACCATTATGAAACGAACGCGTCCGGAAGCATTCCCGCTGCTTTCCGGATGTTTCCCCCGTAATTTGTAAACAAAATCTTCCGGATGCATTTTTCGCTGATTCTCGTAGCCCGGAACATACGGATCGCATGGTTCCCGCATTGGAACAGCCTCTGAATGCTGGGGATTATTCATTTGAAGCGTACCATTATGAAACGAACGCGTCCGGAAGCATTCACGCTGCTTTCCGGATGTTTCCCCCGTAATTTGTAAACAAAATCTTCCGGATGCATTTTTCGCCGATTCTACAATTCCGGAACAAACATTTCGCTTGGTTTTCGCATTGGAACAGCCTCTGAATGCTGGGGATTGTGAATTCAAAGCGTACCATTATGAAACGCACGCGTCCGGAACCATTCCCGCTGCTTTCCGGATGTTTCCCCCGTAATTTGTAAACAAAATCTTCCGGATGCATTTTCTCTGATTCTCGCATCCCGGAACATACAGATCGCATGGTTCCCGCATTGGAACAGCCTCTGAATGCTGGGGATTATTCATTCGAAGCGTACCATTATGAAACGAACGCGTCCGCTGATTCTCGCAACCCGGAACATACGTATAGGAGATCCTGCAGAGAGCGATCCTGTAGCGGACATTTATTTCAAATCTACAGGGGCGCAGCAAAAGTTAGAGGAATTCATAGAGGAGGGCGGATGTCCTGCAATCGACCTATTTCTAATTCAAATAATACGATCTAGGGGGGTGAAAATCCCGTAGAAGACATATTTCAAAATCTAAAAGGGCGCAAAAAAGTTAGAGGAATACGTATAGGAGGGGGGAGATCATGCAAAAGGGAAAATTCCAAAATCTACTAGGGCGTAAAAAAGTTAGAGTAATACGTTCTAGGGGGCGGAAATCCCGAAGCGGACATTTTTTTAAATCTACAGGGGCGCAAACAAGTTAGAGGAATACGTGTAGGAGGGCGGCGATCCTGCAGAGGACATATTTCTAAACACACGGGGGCGCAAAAATTCTCGAATAATACGTTCCAGGGGGCGGAAATCCCGATGCGGAAAATTTTCTTAAACCTACAGGGTCGCAAAAAAATTACAGGAATCTTGCAGAGTACATATTTCAAAATCTACGGGGCGCAAAATGGAGGAATTCGTATAGGAGTGCGGAGATCAATCTACAGGGGCGCAAAAATTTAGAGGAATCTTGCAGAGGACATATTTCAAAATCAACGAGGGCGCAAAAAGTTCGAATAATACGTTCTAGGGGGCGGAAATCCCGAAGCGGACAATTGTTTTTTAATCTACAGGGGCGCATAAAAATAGAGGAATACGTGTAGGAAGGCGGAGGTCCTGCAGAGGACATATTTCAAAATCAAGGGGGCGCAAAATAGAGGAATTCGTATAGGAGGGCGGAGATCCTGCAGAGGACATATTTCTAAACACACGGGGGCGCAAAAAAGCTCGAATAATACGTTCCACGGGGCGGAAATCCCGGAACGGAAAATTTTCTTAAATCTACAGGGGCGCAAAAAATTTAGAGGAATCTTGCAGAGGACATATTTCAAAATCAACGAGGGCGCAAGAAAGTTCGATTAATACGTTCTAGGGGCGGAAATCCCGAAGCGCACCATTTTTATAATGTACAGAGGCGCAAAAAAAGTTAGACGAACACGTATAGGAGGGCGGATATCTTGCAGAGGAAATATTTCTAAATCTACGGGGGGGCGGAAAAAAGTTCGAATAATACGTTCTAGGGGGCGGAAATCCCGAAGCGGACAATTGTTTTTTCATCTACAGGGGCGCATAAAGTTAGAGGAATACGTGTAGGAAGGCGGAGGTCCTGCAGAGGACATATTTCAAAATCTACGGGGGCGCAAAATAGAGGAATTCGTATAGGAGGGCGGAGATCCTGCAGAGGACATATTTCTTAATCTACGGGGTGCAAAAAAGTCCGAATAATACGTTCTAGGGGAGCGGAAATCCCGAAGCTGACATTTTTTTTAAATCTACAGGGGCGCAAACAAGTTAGAGAAATACGTGTAGGAGGGCGGAGATCCTGCAGAGGACATATTTCAAAATCTACGGTGGCGCAAAATAGAGGAATTCGTAGCAGGGCGGAGATCCTACAGAGGACATATTTCTAAATTCACGAGGGCGCAAAAAGTTCAAATAAAACGTTCTAAGGGGGCGGAAATACCGAAGCGGATAGAAAATAGAGAAATACGTATAGGATGGCGGAGATCCTGCAGAGGACATAATTCAAAATCTACGGGGGCGCAAAATAGAGGAATTCGTATAGGTGGAGATCCTGCAGAGGACATGTTTCAAAATCAACGGGGCGCAAAAAAGTTGGAAGAATTCATTCTAGGGGGCGGAAGTCCCGAAGCGGATAATTTTCTTAAAATCTACAGGGCGCGAAAAAGCGGAGATCCAGCAGAGGACATATTTTCAAATCCGCGGAAGCGCAAAAATGTTCGAATAATACGTTCTAGGGGGCGAAAGCCCGAAGCGGACAATTTTTTTAAATCTACAGGGGCGCAAAAAAGTTAAAGAAATACGTATAGGAGGGCGGAGATCCTGCAGACGACATATTTCTAAATCCACGAGGGCGCAAAAAAATCCGAATAATACGTTCTATGGGGCGGAAATCCCGAAGCGGACAATTTTTTAAATCTACAGGGGCGCAAAAAAGTTAGAGAAAAATGTATAGGAGGCCGGAGATCCAGCAGAGGACATATTTCTAAATCAACGAGGGCGCAAAAACTTCGAATAATAGGTTCTAGGGGCGAAAATCCGAAAACGGAATTTTTTTAATCTACAGGAGAAATAGAGGGCGGAGGGAGGGCGGATATCCTACAGAGGACATGTTTCTAACTCCACGGGGCGCAAAATGTTCGAATAATACGTTCAAGGGGCGAAAATACTGAAGCGGACAATTTTTTTTAAATCTACAGGGGCGCAAAAAAAGTTAGAGAAATACGTATAGGAGGGCGGAAATCCTACAGAAAACATGTTTCTATATCCACGGGGGCGCAAAAAAGTTTGAATAATACGCTCTAGGGGAGCGGAAATCCCGTAGAGGGCATATTTTGAAATCTAAGGGGGCGCAAAAAAGCTAGAGGAATACGTATAGGAGTGCAGAGATCCTGCAGAGGACATTTTTCTAAATCAACGGGGGCGCAAAAAAGTCCGAATAATACGTTCTAGGGGGCGAAAATCCTGAAGCGGACATTTTTTTAAATCTACAGGGGCGCAAAAAAGTTAGAGAAATACGTATAGGAGGGCGGAAATCCTGCGAGGACATATTTCAAAATCTACGGTGGCGCCAAAAAAAGAAATTCGTATAGGAGGGCGGATATCCTACAGAGGACATGTTAAAAAATCCACGGGGGCGCAAAAAAGTTTGAATAATACGTTCTAGGCGGCGGAAATCCCGAAGCGGATTTTTTTTAAATCTACAGGGGCGCAAAAAAGTTAGAGAAATACGTACAGGAGGGCGGAGATCCTGCAGAGGACATATTTCTAAATCCACGAGGGCGCAAAAAAATTCCGAATAATACGTTCTAGGGGGCGGAAATCCCGAAGTGGACAATTTTTTTAAATCTACAGGGGCGCAAAAAAGTTAGAGAAATACGTATAGGAGTGCGGAGATCCTGCAGAGGACATATTTCTAAATCCAATTTTTTTAAATCTACAGGGGCGCAAAAAAGTTAGAGAAATACGTATAGGAGCGCGGAAATCCTGCAGAGGACATATTTCTAAATCAACGACAAAAAAGTCCGAATAATACGTTCTAGGGGGCGGAAATCCGGAAGCGGACATTTTTTTTAAAATCTACAGGAGAAATAGAGAAATTCGTTTAGGAGGGCGGATATCCTATAGAAGACATGTTTCTAAATCCACGGGGGCGCAAAAATGTTCGAATAATACGTTCTAGGGGGCGAAAATACTGAAGCGGACAATTTTTTTTAAATCTACAGGGGCGCAAAAAAAGTTAGAGAAATACATATAGGAGGGCGGAGATCCTGCAGAGGACATATTTCTAAATCAACGGGGGCACAAAAAAGTTCGAATAATACGTTCTAGGGGGCGAAAATCCGAAAGCGGACAATTTTTTTTTAAATCTACAGGAGAAATAGAGAAATTCGTGTAGGAGGGCGGATATCCTCCAGAGGACATGTTTCTAAATCCACGGGGGCGCAAAAATGTTCGAATAATACGTTCAAGGGGGCGAAAATCCTGAAGCGGACATTTGTTTAAATCTACAGGGGCGCAAAAAAGTTAGAGAAATACGTATAGGAGGGCGGAAATCCTACAGAAAACATGTTTCTATATCCACGGGGGCGCAAAAAAGTTTGAATAATACGTTCTAGGGGAGCGGAAATCCCGTAGAGGGCATATTTTGAAATCTAAGGGGGCGCAAAAAAGCTAGAGGAATACGTATAGGAGTGCAGAGATCCTGCAGAGGACATTTTTCTAAATCAACGGGGGCGCAAAAAGTTCGAATAATACGTTCTAAGGGCGAAAATCCTGAAGCGGACATTTTTTAAATCTACAGGGGCGCTAAAAGTTAGAGAAATACGTATAAGAGGGCGGAAATCCTGCAGAGGACATATTTCAAAATCTACGGTGGCGCAAAATAGAAATTCGTATAGGAGGGCGGATATCCTACAGAGGACATGTTAAAAATCCACGGGGCGCAAAAAGTTCGAATAATACGTTCTAGGGGGCGGAAATCCCGAAGCGAACAATTTTTTTTAAATCTACAGGGGCGCAAAAAAAGTAAGATGAATACATATAGGAGAGCGGAGATCCAGCAGAGGACATTTTTGTAAATCAACGAGGGCGCAAAAAAGTCCGAATAATACGTTCTAAGGGGCGGAAATCCCGAAGCGTACAATTTTTTTTAATCTACAGGAGAAATAGAGAAATTCGTATAGGAGGGCGGATATCCTATAGAAGACATGTTTCTAAATCCACGGGGCGCAAAAATTTCCTAATAATACGCTCTAGTGGGCGAAAATTCTGAAGCGGACATTTTTTTTTTAATCTACAGGGGCGCAAAAAAGTTAGAATAATACGTATAGCAGGGCGTAGATCCTGCAGAGGGCATATTTCAAAATCTACGGTGGCGCAAAATAGAGCAAAGTTAGAGAAATACGTATAGGAGGGCGGAAATCCTGCAGAGGACATGTTTCTAAATCCACGGGGGCGCAAAAAAGTTTGAATAATATGTTCTAGGGGCGGAAATCCCGAAGCGGACATTTTTTAAATCTACAGGAGCGCAAAAAAGTTAGAGGAATACGTATAAGAGGGCGGAGATCCTGCAGAGGACATTTTTATAAATCTATGGGGGCGCAAAAAAGTTTGAATAATACGTTCTAGAGAAGTGGAAATCCCGTAGAGGGCATATTTTGAAATCTAAGGAAGCGCAAAAAAGTTAGGGGAATACCTATTGGAAGGCGTAGATCCTGCAGAGGGCATATTCCAAAATTCTTGGGGGGGGGGGGGGCAGAAAAGTTCTAATAATACGTTCTAGTGGGCGGAAATCCCGAGGCGTACAATTGTTTTTTAATCTACGGGGGCGCAAAAAAGTTAGAGGAATACATATAGGAGCGGAGATCCTATAGAGGACATATTTCTAAATCCACGGAGACGCAAAAAAGTTCGAATAATACGTTCTAGAAAAGCGGAAATCCCGTGGAGGACATATTTTCAAATCTGCAGAGGCACAAAAAATGTTAGAGGATCACGTATGGGAGGGCGGAAATCCTGCCGAGGAACTATTTCTAAATCTACACAGGCGCAAACAGTTCGAATAATACGTTTTTGGGGAGTAAAAATCCTGTAGAGGACATATTTTGAAATATACGGGGGCGCAAAAAAAAGAGGAATACGTATAGGAGGGCAGAGATAAATAAATAAATAAATTCTACGGGGGCGCAAAAAAGTTCAAATAATAGGTTCTAGGGGGCGGGAATCCCGTAGATTCCTTTTTTTTAATCTAAGGAGGCGCAGATCAGTTAGAGGGATTCGTATAGGAGGGCGGAGATCCTGCAGAGGACATATTTCTGAATCAACGAGGGTGCCAAATGTTCGAATAATACGTTCTAGGGGAGCGGAAATCCCGTATAGGATCAATGGAGAATATAAGGGGGAACGTTTTCAGAATGGTAGGGGTAAAAGCGATCTTAGAGTAGAAAATATTCTATAGAAGAAAATTATTATTCGTTTCGGTGAAAAGTACGCCAAAAAAATTATTTTTTTGCTCCCGAGAGCTGGTTACTTAGTGAGTAACTTGGAGTAACCACCATGACAGCACTGCTACAAACGTTTCTCACAGTGCTCCTCGGCAAGGATTGTTTGATTGACCTCGTTCCCTGTGTGGACCGAAGTAAAGTATTAATATCCATCAACAGCCAGAAAGCAGTGCAGGGCTTAAAAAGTGTGCTCCGCTGGTCCGCTTGTCGGGATCACGACTTTGGAGTTACTTTGCTTCCTTTTCGGACTTTTTCGGAGACCATGCGAGCAGACGTTCAGGCAGGAACAAAGCCGAGCCGTGCCACATGCGACCGAAGCCGGTACCACGCGATTAGTATTCTTCGCGCAACGCTTTGCGTATTCCAGGCGGTGACAGATTATACCAAGCCAACTTTTTCGTGCATTTTATGGGAAATTAATGTTGATATTTATTTCATCGCGCGCTTGTGACTGAGAACTAACTTTTCTGGTCTGTCAGTGTTGCCAACCTGACGTTTTTGAGCGGGTTGTTCCACTAGCGTTGAAATGTGTTGAAACAGATGCACACAGATGGAAATTTGTGAAACAGATGTTCACAAATTCACTTTCCCGAGCTCAACTTACCAGCAAAAAATCAGATCATATAGCCAAGTTGATTATTCAGTACATCCCATCTTTTAAACTTTGATTGAACGTAGGATCCTTGAGTAGCTCAAAGATCAGGCATATATCACAGTTACATTATATATTCATCAA
>NW_026943405.1:0-44819 GCF_024139115.2 Armigeres subalbatus | reverse complement strand
ATATCTAATGGTGATTTAATCTTATGTTGAGCATATTTCAGGTTAACCTAATTAACTTATAACAATGCTTCCACAGCAGGGCGATTACGCGAAACGTAAAATAATGGCATATTTGTATAAAATAAATCTAAATGATTATAAATAAAATGGAAACGGAATCAATTTTAAATGCTTTGAATTTTATTCTGACATACTACATTCAAATTAAAAGCGCATGGCACTTGTTGCTTTGAAAGCATTACAGTTAATTCTAAAGAAAAATACCCATTTAGTTTTGAGATGAAAATGTCATTTTAAAAAGTTAACTGTTGTTAAAGTTCTCACAGAAGTAACATTCTTGCAGTTGTAAATTTAACAGTCTTATACTTTCTACTGAAAATCACTAACTAATTTTCTCAATTTTACCAACGTTTTCTTAATTTTACCAACGATTTTTTTTTGTGTGTACGCGGTCTATACTGTCGTATGCCGCCTTGAAATCAACGAACAGATGGTGCGTTGGGACCTGGTATTCACGGCATTTTTGAAGGATTTGCCGTACAGTAAAGATCTGGTCCGTTGTCGAGCGGCCGTACACTCAGAAATAAAATAATTCGCTTTTAAATAGATTAAGGGTCTGTCTCATTTGGAGAATTAAACTTAAAAGTGGCAGTTCGAAAATTAACAAATAACCCGGTTATAAGAATGGCTGGTGCTATCCAGCAATTCCAATAAGACATCGATGCTAAATGATTCGATATCTGTCAAAAGTAATCATGCTCTGCGAGCAGGGTTATTCGATAATTATTGAAATGTCACTTTTAAGTTTAATTTCAGTTTAATTCTCCAAATGAGACAGAGCCTAAAATTTAATCTATGATGGCATTTTTGTAACTTAAACTATCAATAGATTAAAGTTTATGCTATCTGAAATTAAAAATTAATCTATGAATGATTCGCACGTAAATATCATGTTAATGTATTCTTAGTCATTGGCACACAACTTTATTTGCACCGTATACCGTTCCGAGAGATACCGTAAAAAATATTTAATTGCTCATTCGAAACCTACAAAGTTTGCCGGATCAATAAAATAAACATCTGAAAGACATTTTCAAATAAAACCCCCTTACGGAAGTTGCGTGGAAGTGCTAAAATCGGACAAACATTTTTTAAATTCGCCACTCCTTTCGCTGAAGATGGTGACTAGACGCTGGACTGCAGCTTCACGAACATGGAAATGGAAAACCCTTCTCAAAGTGGAATGTTTCCATTCTTCTAAAAGGTATGCCCTCTACTGCATAAAAAGCATTATCATGACACTATTATTATAAAATTTGATTTGATTATTTCAGGAAGATTACAGCGCTGGAACTTGGAACGCATGCATGCTGAAAACACAAAGTTGTGAGCTCGGAAGTGAAAGTTATTTATAAACGGTGGACTATTGACGAAGGATTTTGCCAGAAAAACCCACTAAGCCTGTGAACCATTCCACCGATTCGTTTAACTTTTAGTTAAAATTTGACAGTTCGATGGTTATTTCGCCGTGGTTAAAAATAACCCTGCTCCGGAGCATGGTTAGATTTGACAGTTCGATAGTTAAACTTTGTTCGCGAGAAAATTGGCGCCAAATCCATTTCGTTCCGAATAACTATCAATCTATCAAAACTCAAATGGGTCGGCTTCGGAGTAAAATTTTAACCACGATGGGAAAATAACCATCGAAGTGCCAAATTTTAATTCTAGATTGCTTTGAGAATAGGTCGTATGTGCAAAAGAGAGATTCTCTTTGTTCACGCTCTCTTTCGCTAATAGATCGGCAAGTTTAGCATTTTCTGCTACATTTTCACTTTAGCACGCTAGACAAAGTTATTGTCTTTAGATATCTGCCAAAAAATCCAACATAAGTTTGTGTATAGCTTTGTAATAATCGAAAGAGAATGTATCCGAAGAGAGGCTCTCTTTTGCACATACGACCTATTCTCAAAGCACTCTAGAATTAGAAGTTAAACGAATTGGTGGAATGGTTCACAGCCTAAGCAAGTCATCACAAACTGGGATCGGTAGAATTTTGTGGTTCTTCAAATTTGGACTCACTAGTTGGAGTAGGAAACGTTTTTTTAAACTTACTCACATTATCTCAAATCAAACAGGATGGTCCCCGATATCCTGTCAATAAGTGTTAATGACTAATTACAACTTGTTTTCAAAGCATTTGGATAATAATAAAATGTTTGTGTTATATTTATGTTCATCATTTTTCTGTTTCCTGGGAGCAAAACAAACCAATCAACTGCAGAATTCATCTCCATAAAGAAAAAAGCTGTGGCCTCAAAGTACATATATTGTCGGGCCGGCACCAAACCGGACCGCGCGATTGAGCACTCGCGCTGCGACGCAAGTCGCGACAATTTGAAATAAATATTTATATGTACTTTGAGGCCACAGCTTTTTTCTTTATGGAGATGAATAGAGCTTGCTGACGTTTGATCATCTTTCTCTTGCACGCGCACATGATGGATAGGATTTGTTTTCATCGGGAAACGCTTCGGAAGCGTTTCTCGATGAAAACAAATCCTATCCCCTCCCTGCGCGTGCAAGAGAAAGATGATCAACGTCAGCAATCCTTATTCTGCAGTTGATTGGTTTGTTTTTTGTTCATTAGTAGTGCGCATCATGCACGCATGGATGTACTATCATGCGCACTAATCAGAAATGAGTTGCGACCTCAAAAAACATTTGGCTATGTGCGAGCGGATGCATATTCGAATTACCTGCACCCTGGTGAGGTTCAGTGATGCAGGGACAGTTTCAACAAGCACCACAAAACTACATTTGACTATGCGCGAACAGATGCTTATTTGAATTACGTGCACCCAGGTGGGTTTCAGTAATGCACATACAGTTTCAACAAGCACCTCAAAACTAAATATGGCTATGCGCAAGCTAATGCATATTCGAATTACCTGCACCCAGGTGGGTTTCAGTAATGCACAGACAGTTTCAGCAAGCTCCTCAAAAAACATTTGGCTATGTGCGAGCGGATGCATATTCGAATTACTTGCACCCTGGTAGGGTTCAGTAATGCACAGACAGTTACAACAACTCAAGCACCGCAAAACTACACTTGGCTATGCGCAAACTGATGCATATTCGAATTATGTACTTGCACTCTCGTGGGGTTCAATGATGCAAAGACAGTTACAACAAGCTCCTCAAAAAACATTTGACTATGTGCGAGCGGATACATACTAAAACGTTAAAACTACTTGTCCCCTGGTGGGCATTTCAATTTGAGCTATTACGACTAAAAGCATGTTGAATATTCCAAGACCTACCTTGTCTTTATGGGAAAATTGCTCTTGATGCCAGGACAGCTTGCCTCCAGCGTGGTGGAAACAGGAACTGTTGGAATCGCCGGAGTCCGAATTCAAGGAGTGTTTCTTCTTCGATGGTCTATGGACTAAGGCTGATGACATAGTGACGCGTGTGCGTGCGCGAATGCGTCAAGACAAAAGGAATCCTCTTGCTGATATTCTGCTTCACGAGTGCTTAGACGCGTTCGCGCACGCTCGTGGTTAAGTCCATATCTTTTGTGTTGTTTTTGTTTAATTCACGCTATTCGTTTTGTTTGATTCCCATTATATGCGCCCTGGTGATCCTCAGTAGGCACTGTAAGTTGTAAGGACCTTAAAATAACATTTTGCTATGCGCGTACTGATGCATAGTCACACTACCTGCACAATGGTGGGTCTCAATAATGCCATACCCATAACTACCGCCGGAAGGAATTCACCTATGTATTTACACTTTTTAGAAATGAGCCAGCCTAGGGCTACAAGTCTCTTGAATAATGACAATAATAATAAAACATACACTTCCGAATATGATTTTCGAAGCAATTGAAGCTTTCCCAGATACTTGGAACACTTGTTTACTGATGATACACTTTTCTGAAAAAAAAAACCGTATATTCCACCTTTGACGGAATTCATCGAATTAGAGAACACAACGATGCGATTATTATCAAAATTTCACTCATCCACTTCCGCCCATGGTTCAAAATACCATGCCTCATAATTTGCATTTTTTTCACCGGCCGCTGGATGTAACCATTCGTACCAGCACCATGACATTTCTCCGGAAAAAACTCCTCTACTCAAGCACTTTTTCATTGCAAAAGAAACACCGATCAGTGCAAGGATCAGTGTAATAAAATTTTCACTACGTTTTCTACCAATTTCCGGACGGGATCTACTTTATGTGATCATTCGTGGAAGCACCATAACATTTTCTCCGGCAAAAACTTTCCCAACAAAGCACTTTTTTTTATCGAAAAACAAACCCCGATCAATTAAAGAAAATTTTCACCTCGTTTTTACAATTCTCCCGACGGAATCCACTTTCACTGGACACTTTCGCGGAAAATCGACCGGATTTAGTTTGCGGATGTTTCACCACACGCGCTTAATTTTATAAAGATAACGATTTCGCCGACGCGACGACATGTTTTTTCTCGCAAGTAAATACTAAGGTCTGGTGCATCGGTGGAGAAATAATAAAAACAATATCAACAAGGCTCAAACGCTTCGATCAAACGTTTGTTTTTTTTTCTCAATTTTCAGCCACTCACTAGTGCCTAACGAATGCCTCACGACTCACATTTTGTTTGCTGGGCTGGGATATATATATTCCGTGTATAGTAGAAAATCGAAAATTTGTTTTCAATAAAATGAAATATCTGCAGATATCTCGCTTAACTTTTCAAAAGGACCTAAGTAACATTTTTTTCATGAATTAATTTGAGTACTGCATTCAAAAGCTTTCGTGTTGTTCTGTTGATTGCGCTATTCAAATTAATTCATGAAAAAATATTATAAATGCCCTTTAATAAAAGATTAACTGTCTGATTATCGAACGTCGCAACTCATTTCTGATTAGTGCGCATGATAGTACATCCATGCGTGCATGATGCGCACTACTAATGAACAAAAACAAACCAATCAACTGCAGAATAAGGATTGCTGACGTTGATCATCTTTCTCTTGCACGCGCAGGGAGGATAGGATTTGTTTCATCGGGAAACGCTGGAAGCGTTTCTCGATGAAAACAAATCAATAACATCTGATTGTTCGCTTAACTTTCAAAGGACCTAAGTAACATTTTTCATGAATTAATTTGAATGGCGCGAAATCAGCAAGAAAGTGCAATACTTTTGAGATTAAGCAGACATGATCTGAAAAATGAATGCATTCTAGTGTGAACCTTGGGAAAAAAAATTTAAAGCTGCTCGAATATAATCGCTTTTCACATAATATTTTGAAACTTTTGAAACTATAACTTTATCATGCATTATTGAAACCCACGAGGGTGCAAGTAATTCGAATATGCATCAGTTTGCGCATAGCCAAATATAGTTCTGATGTGCTTGTTGAAACTGTCTGTGCATCATTGAAACCCACCTGGGTGCAGGTAATTCGAATATGCATTAGCTTGCGCATAGCCATATTTAGTTTTGAGGTGCTTGTTGTAACTGTCTGTGCATTACTGAAACCCACCAAGGTGCAGGTAATTCGAATATGCATACGCTCGCACCTAGCCAAATGTTTTTCGAAGAGTTTGTTGTAACTGTCTGTGCATTATTGAAACCCACGATGGTGCAGGTAATACGAATATGCATTGATTTGCGCATAGCCAAATGTAGTTTTGAGGTGCTTGTTGAAACTGTCGGTGCATTACTGAACCTCACCAAAGTGCAGGTAATTCGAATATGCATCCGCTCGCACATAGCCAAATGTTTTTTGAGGAGCTTGTTGTAACTGTCTGTGCATTATTGAAACCCACGAGGGTGCAAGTAATTCGAATATGCATCAGTTTGCGCATAGCCAAATATAGTTCTGATGTGCTTGTTGAAACTGTCTGTGCATTACTGAAACCCACCTGGGTGCAGGTAATTCGAATATGCATTAGCTTGCGCATAGCCATATTTAGTTTTGAGGTGCTTGTTGAAACTGTCTGTGCATTACTGAACCCTACCAGGGTGCAAGTAATTCGAATATGCATCCGCTCGCACATAGCTAAATGTTTTTTGAGGTGCTTGTTGTAACTGTCTGTGCATTATTGAAACCCACGAGGGTGCAAGTAATTCGAATATGCATCAGTTTGCGCATAGCCAAATGTAGTTTTGAGGTGCTTGTTAAAACTGTCCGTGCATTACTGAACCCTACCAGGGTGCATCCGCTCGCAATTCCTGGTTGAACTCTTGGAGCAATTTCTGGCGAAATGTGTAATGGAACTCCTGGATCAATTTCTGGTGGAACTCATGGAGATATTTCTGGAGAAACGTGCGATGGAACGAACCCAGATTAATCCACCTAGCGGTGATGATGCCTTTCTCTTGCGGTAAAAAATAGTATTTTGGGCATTACTCTCATCGTCCGATCCGGCCAATTTTTAATAGGAACTTTTACTTTTTTTACGCGCTTTTTTATAAGAAAAAGTATTATGGCCATAATTACCAAGCCCATTGTCCGATCCGTCCAATTTTCAATAGGAAACAATGGGGCAGGATACTGTGTCGAATGCAGCCTGTTGTGAGGGAATCCGTTCAGGGTAAGTGCATTAAACGTGAGCTAGACTTTTTCACGTGCTTTTTTATGAGAAAAAGTATTTTGGCCATAACTTCCAAGCCCATTGTCCGATCCAATTTTCAATAGGAAACAATGGGGCAGAATACTGCGTCGAATGCAACCTGTTGCGAAGAAATCGGTTATAAGGGTCAGTACTGGTAGTTTTCGTGACTGTCATGTGAAAGCGAAAACAGTTGCATTTTCATTTTCAACAGACCAAATGAAAATGTAGCCGTCTGCCGGTCACCTGTCACATTACAAGCAGCCATGATGGGAATGTTGCTTTTTTGAAATCTAAATTTCCAAATAGTTTTAAAAGATTTGTGCAAATAACGATGACTAGTCGATAATATGATTGTATTGTTTTTGATTTTCGAGTTAGAAGTAACATTATTGAAGAAGAAACAGCTTGTTTACAATAGTTTGTTGCGCTTTCATGAAATAAAAATCCGTGAAAATTTGACAGAATTCCTTTCATTGTTTATGTTTTCTATGAAAGCAGGAAAGAATAAAATGTAAATATGGCGTGACCTCTCTCAATGAAAATGAAAATCTCAGTACTGATAAGGGTAAGTACAAAAAAGTGAGCTAGACGTTTTGCTCTTTTTGTGCGCGTACACACACATACACACACACACACACACACACACACACACACACACACACACACACGCGTCTCGCAAAAGGGCGCCGCCTACAAGAAGTTGGCGGAGGAGCTCCTAGGCGAGACGGTCAAGGTGAGGGCACTCACGACGGAGGTGAATCTAAGGGTTAAAGACCTGGACGAGATCACTGAAGTCGAAGAGCTCGTCACGGCACTGCGGCGACAGTGTGAAGTGGAGACGCCCACCGCAGCCGTTCGGCTACGGAAAGGTCCGGCAGGGACGCAGGTAGCATTGGTTCGGCTATCTGCAGCGGACGCCTCCAAGGTAGTCAAGTTAGGGAGCGTCAAGGTGGGATGGTCGGTATGCCCTGTGCGCATATACGAGCAACCCGAAGTTTGCTTCAAGTGCCTGGAACCGGGGCACAAGCAATGGGACTGCAAAGGCCCTGACAGAAGCAATCTCTGCCGACGCTGCGGATTGGAGGGACATAAGGCAAAATGCTGCACGAACCCTCCCAATTGTTTGATTTGTTCCAGCAAAGCTGTGAACAGCAAGCACCCCATGGGGGGTTCGATGTGCCCGGCGTTTAAGCGTGCTGCAAAATCAAAGTGCAGGTAAAGCAGCTGGCTTGCTCGGCTTCGCCCGAGTGTTTGGTGTGCGCAGGTTTAGAGGAAACGGCGGAACACGTGTTGTTCGTGTGCTTACGTTTTCGCGCAATGCGTGACCACATGCTTGCCACATGTGGTCTGGACACTACCCCGGACAACCTAGTTCGGAGGATGTGTAAAGACGAAGTTGGCTGGAACGCCGTTTTATCGGCTATCGCCCAAATCGTCTCGGAGCTACACAGAAGGTGGCGCGTGGACTCAAGGATGGCTAGTTCAGGCGCAAATAAGAGGTGGTCCAAGGGATCGGAGTCGGCTTCATGGGTCATACCGTCATACCGGTCATGCTCTGTGGTCGAACTCGATCCTTTTATCGAACAAGTGGCCGCGCGAAGAACAACATGGTATCGTCGCTTTCGCGGCGTCGGTCAACCGGGCGGGTTCCGAGCCCGAGGACGGAAAGGGGTCCTCGTCAAGGCTGGGGCAGGCGTAGGCCTCGCGTCGGCAAGTCCCTCTGTTTGCTGGCGAATAGGCCCTATCGCAGAAAGGTCAATTTGGGGTGCACGCGGCATCATCATTCTTGATACCAGTCGTGCAGAGGGAAGCAGGCGCGAAGTCGACCCTTCCCACCTTCCGAGGACATAGAACGTGGTAAGGCCACCTGGAAAGCCGGCAACGCGCTGGCACGATACCATGGTGTTCTTCTAAAAAAGCGAGTTACGATGTTCGGTGCTGCAAGGACACGCAGCTAACCTCGAGGGTGGCACTGGCCCCCCTTTGAAGCATTACTTTTTGGTTGTACCGAAGGGACTATGGGCTTGGCGGCAATGGAAACGGTTTAGCTGGTCGGGGATGCAGTCCTGCCTCCCTCATTGGAGGTGGCCCCTAACCCAGCACTTCCTGGTCAACCCAGGATGTCTGTTGAGCAGATTCCCCCTCCATTGTTTAGGAAGAAAAAAAAACACACACACACACACACACGGGAAGCTGACGCTGATCCTTGGGGTAACGCTTATCGAGTTGTGACAAAGAAGATCAGGGGTCCAGCGACGCCAGCCGAAATGTGTCCGGACAAGCTGAAGATCATCGTGGACGGTCTTTTCCCGCAGCATAGTTCTACGACGTGGCCGCGTACGCCGTACGAAGATGAAGACCGAGTAACTGCTGCAGGTATGCAAGTCACAAATGACGAGCTATTATCAGTGGCGAAAGGTTTGAAGTTGAAAAAAGCTCCGGGTCCGGATGGAATTCCAAATGTGGCTCTAAAATCCGCGATTTTGGCGTTCCCGGATCTGTTCAGGATGGTGCTGCAGAAGTGTTTAGTAGACGGTAATTTTCCGGACACGTGGAAGATCCAGAAACTTGTGCTGCTGCCGAAACCAGGAAAACCGCCGGGGAATCCAGCATCGTATAGGCCCATATGTCTGCTGGATACACTAGGGAAGCTTCTGGAAAGGGTTATCCTTAATAGGCTTACACAGTTTACGGAGGGTGAGACTGGCTTATCGGAAAAACAGTTCGGATTTCGCAAAGGCAGATCGACTGTGGATGCAATCAGGACAGTCATTGAAGATGCAGAGAGGGCGTCCAAGAAGAAGAGGAGCGGCAATCGGTTCTGCGCGGAAGTGACGATTGACGTCAAAAACGCGTTCAATAGTGCCAGCTGGGAGGCCATCGCCGCAGCGCTGCATGGAATGCGAATCCCCGACTTCCTGTGTAAAATCCTTAGGAGCTACTTCCTGAACCGGATTCTGGTTTACGACACGAACTCGGGGCAGAAGTCGATCAGGGTTACGGCGGGCGTTCCACAAGGGTCCATACTAGGCCCGACGTTATGGAATGTGATGTACAACGGGGTGCTGATGCTGAAGTTGCCCAAAGGTGTAAAGATTTACGGATTCGCGGATGATGTCGTCCTAACGATAACCGGTGAATCACTGGAGGAGGTGGAAATGCTGGTGGCGGAAGCGACCGACGCTGTAGAAACCTGGATGAATGGAGTCAAGCTGCAGCTGGCTCATCACAAAACGGAAGTGATGCTGGTCAGCAACTGCAAAGTAATCCAGCGGATGCAGATTGCCATCGGAGATTAGAAAACATGGAAATTGCGTCGGTGCGGACTCTGAGACATCTAGGTGTGATGATTGATGACCGGTTGAACTTCAACACCCACGTGGACTATTCCTGTGAAAAGGCGGCTCAAATGATCAGTGCGTTAGCAAGGATCATGCCGAACGTCGGCGGTCTGAAAGGCAGCAGTAGGCGTCTTCTTGCGTCAGTATCATCCTCGATACTAAGGTACGGAGTTCCAGCCTGGGGAGCTGCGCTCAAGACGAAACGTAACCGGAGGAAGCTGAATAGCGTGTTTCGTCTAATGGCCATTCGAGTCGCGAGTGCGTACCGAACTATTTCGTCGGAGGCAGTTTGCGTTATCGCAGGGATGATTCCAGTCTGCATAACCCTAGCAGAGGACATCGAGTGCTACCAACGGAGGGATACCAGAAATGTGAGGAAGACGGTGAGACCGGACTCTATGGTAAAGTGGCAGCAGGAGTGGGACAATGCGGATAATGGAAGGTGGACCCATCGGCTCATCTCCAATGTGTCGACATGGGTGAACAGGGAGCATGGTGAGGTGAACTTTTACCTCACACAGTTCCTGTCCGGACACGGTTGTTTCCGCCAATATTTGCACCGGTGTGGCCATGCGTCATCGCCATTCTGCCCGGCGTGTATCAACGTAGAGGAGACTCCAGAGCACGTGATATTCGACTGCCCGAGGTTTGCGGAGGCACGTAGGAGAATGCCTGCCATAAGGGCGGACAACATCGCAGAGCGAATGTGTCGCGATGAAGGTACGTGGCATGCGGTAACCAGAGTCGTGACACAAATAATGTCAGAGCTGCAGCGTCGATGGAGAAGGGACCAGCAAGTAAGCGTCGGGGAGCAAAATCCAGCACAGTGAGCAGTGTTTGGTCTCGGGTCGTAGGGGCGCCAGCGAACCGGAAGTCTTCTGCCAACCGGAATCGTTGGACCGACCTCGGCACTCGAATTGCCAACCTGCTGAAGAAAGAAGAAAGAAGAAGGAAGTGCTTCGGGTATGTAGGGCACCGCCAGTGCGGACGTTATCCACCACCGGAACTGTCGGACCACCTCTGCAACCCGAAGACGAAGACGGCGCAATGCGCGAAAGCGTCCCCTGCGATAGCCGCCGGTAGTCGGGGCACCATCAGTGCGGAAGTTTCCTTCACCGGAACTGGTGGACCACCCTCGACGCCGGGGGAAGTCAGGAGGATTCGAGTGAGGAAGTTTGTGGCACAACCGCCGAGGGATCGAGACAACGTAGCAGTGGATCTCAGCAAGCCAGTCGGCGAACTAGCCTAAGCTAGGGGCCGGAATTTTAGAAGAAGTGCATGAGCACAGCCCCCCCCGAAGTAGTCGCAGCATCCAGTGGTCCCGGGGGGATCGAGGCAAGGAGGATAAGGGACCCGGTTTATCCGGGAGGCACATTTTTAGCAGGTCGGGAGGAGCCCATCCCTGTTCGCCTTCGAGCATAGTGTGGATGCTCGAGGTGTCTGTCGCGCAGATTTTTGATGGCCTTTAACCCTTGTAAAAAAAAAACACACACACACACACACGCACACACACACACAGACGGGGCTGCGAAATGGTGAGTTGACATCTGGGTAGGAGCGACCTACACAGCTCTGGTCCTCACAAGTTCCAATCTCACGCTTCCACGGGTCTTCCGATGACAATCGACCGCCAGCTAAGGGTTTTGTACTTAGCTGGTAATGCAGCCTGGGCACTGTTGTCCTTCTGACATCAGCTAGAGTGAGGGGGTGCGACCAAAGGGACCATCGTCCCTAACCCCTAATCCAAAGGCGTTAAGCGACCCGTGCCGAGGGGATGCATGGCCAGGGGGGTGAAATAATGAGCTAGGCCTCTAACGGAGCTTGTGGGGTACCTGGGCACCCTCCACAGTAATTGTCCCTTACCGCGTCATGCTGGGCTCTGGCGTGGTGGAACTCTTTTCCCGAGCAACTCGTGGGACCAAAATGGAAAACCAAGTCAATTCTTCAATTAGTGGTAGTAGTGTAGGCGATAACCCCTTTGCAAGAGGTGGGTTGTTTGTATGCAAGAGGAGGCCAGAGGCAATAGTTGGCAGCTCAGTGCGCAGCGCCAGCGTGGGTCACTTAACCTTCATCTCGGCTAGAAAAACGCCGGTAGAGGTTATTGACGGCCCCTGGCTTGTGGAGGCGATGAACCGCAAACGCGATGGGCTTTCGGCCTTCGAGGTGGCGACGGAACAGCTGGACGCCACGTCGACTTTGCGTCATCGAAGCATAATATCAGTAAGGACCTTAAGAAGAGCTTGCTGAAACTTCGAAAGTCGATGTTGGATGCCAAGCTGGAGAGGGCGGTCGGGACGGCCAACCTAACCCGTGAAATCCGTGGAGTCGAGGTCTACCCAGACTGAGGCCCAAGGATTCGCGGACTCGGGCAAGGTCGAATCGACCGAGGGCGTGCCAGCGAAGACGGTGGTGCCAAAGTCTACCCAGACTGAGGCTCAAGTATTCGCGGGCACGTCGGGGGTGACTGCTCCAACGGAGTAGACACAAAAACGGGGGAGACAGTCTCCAGGGGATGAGCTCCCTTGGGGCCGCTCCAAAACGCGGAGGGTTACTACCCCGAACAAGGGTAGTGGGGATGGAAAGCTGAACCCCGGCCAGGTACCTCCAAAACCGGGGGAGGAAGAACCTGGAAAGGTCCGTCCACCCAGGAAAGACGGTGGTAAAGGGGTTACGGTAGGCTGAGAGTTCTCAGCCGCACCAGACCAGGGAAATAGAGAGGGATGACGCCTCCTGGACTCTGGTCAAGAACAAGAAGAAACCGAAGACGTCAAGGGCCGAAAAGAAGGCCCAGGCGAATGAGGGTAGGGGTAGGGGCCAATCGCTCCAGGGGCGATGCCCTAGTCATCACGGCGGACGAGGCTAAGTACTCGGACGTTTTGAAGGCGATGAGGAGTGACGTCAAGCTCGGTGAACTCGGCGCCGACGTACGTCGAATAAGACGAACCCGGATGGGCGAGATGATCCTCGCGCTGAAGCGGGGCGTCTCGCAAAAGGGCGCCGCCTATAAAAGGTTGGCGGAGGAAGTCCTAGGCGAGACGGTCAAGGTGAGGGCACTCACCGCGGAGGTCAATCTAAGGGTTAAAGACCTGGACGAGATCACCGAAGTCGAAAAGCTCGTCACGGCACTGCGGCGACAGTGTGAAGTGGAGACGCCCACCGCAGCCGTTCGGCTACGGAAAGGTCCGGCTGGGACGCAGGTAGCATTGGTTCGGCTATCTGCAGCGGACGCCTCCAAGGTAGTCAAGTTAGGGAGCGTAAAGGTGGGATGGTCGGTATGTCCTGTGGGCATATACGAGCAACCCGAAGTTTGCTTCAAGTGCCTGGCACCGGGGCACAAGCAATGGGACTGCAAAGGCCCTGACAGAAGCAATCTCTGCCGACGCTGCGGATTGGAGGGACATAAAGCACAATGCTGTACGAACCCTCCCAATTGTTTGATTCGTTCCAGCAAAGCTGTGAACAGCAAGCACCCCATGGGGGGTTCGATGTGCCCGGCGTTTAAGCGTGCTGCAAAATCACATTGCAGGTAACGCAGCTGGCTTGCTTGGCCTCACCCGAGTGTTTGGTGTGCGCAGGTTTAGAGGAAACGGCGGAACACGTGGTGTTCGTGTGCTCACGTTTTCGCGTAATGCGTGACCACATGCTTGCCACATGTGGTCTGGACACTACCCCGGACAACCTAGTTCGGAGGATGTGTAAAGATGAAGTTGGCTGGAACGACGTTTTATCGGCTATCGCCCAAATCGTTTCGGAGCTACACAGAAGGTGGCGCGTGGACTCGGCGATGGCTAGTTCACGCGCAAATAAGAGGTGGCCAAGGGATCCGAATCGGCTTCGTGGGTAATACCGGTGGTCATACTCTGTGGTCGAACTCGATCCTTTTTATCGAACAAGTGGCCGCGCGAAGAACAACATGGTATCGTCGCTTTCGCGGCGTCGGTCAACCGGGCGGGTTCCGAGCACGAGGACGGAAAGGGGTCTTCGTCAAGGCTGGGGAAGGCGTAGGCACCGCGTCGGCAAGTCCTACTGTGTGTTGGCGAATAGACCCTGTCGCAGAGAGGTCAATTTGGGGTGCACGCGGCATCATCATTAATACGTGGCGAAACGTATAATGGAACTCCTGTGTGACGACCCCAACTACTTAAATTCCTTCAGGGGGTTTGGCACAATCTTTATGCGGAGTCGGTTTACCTTGGCACCGACCCGCACTAGAAAAGAGTTTGCGCCCAGCAACAGGGTTCACTTTTGCTGTTAAAGCAAATTACAGCACTTGGCAAGGTTCTAAATGAACGCGTTTTCGGGAGCACACCACTCGATACGGAAGCAACGCACAACTGTCATTTTTATTATTTCACGCATGCTGCGACGCAGCAAAGCTAAATCAACAAAATGACAGTTGTGCGCCGCCTATGAACTGAGTGGTGTGCTCCCGAAAACGCGAGCACTTTGGAACTTGAATTCCGTCAGGAGTGACCTTAAAGAGAGAGAGAGAGAGAAAATTGTCAACATAAAGTAGGTTAGCTGTAAGTTAATAAAGAGTATGATTGGTACCACCGCAGCGGAGTGGTGTTTTAATTGATCATATACCCGAAATCCAGTGCTGCCGCGCGGCCTACCGGCGGGGATCATCGTTCCGTCGATGGAGGTGCGCTTCACCTGAAGCAATTCCTGGTGGAACTCTTGTAGCAATTTCTGGTGGAACGTGTGATGAAACTCCTAGAACAATTCCTGGTTGAACTCTTGGAGCAATTTCTGGCGAAACGTGTGATGGAAATCCTGGATCAACTTCTGGTGAAACTCTTGGAGCACTATCTGGCGAAACGTGTGATGAAACTCCTACAGCACTCCCTGGTGGAACTCTTGGAGCTATTTCTGGCGAAACGTGTAATGGAACTCCTGGAGCAATTCCTTGTGAAACTCTTGTAGCAATTTCTTTTCTGGTGAAACGTGTGATGAAACTCCTAGAGCAATTCCTGGTGGAACTCTTGGTAGTGCTTGATGGGGATGGGTTTGAAGCTGTTGAAGAATTTATTTAGTTTGAAGCGTTTCAATGTGACATGCGTGACATGTTTTTTTTTATATTGTTAAGGAGACTTTCAGCCCTAGGCTGGCCTGTCTCCGGGATTGTGACATGGGACAATGGCGTTTTCCGTGAAGTGAAAAGACGTATTGCTTTTGTAAATATGACTTTCTACGGATTACTTATACCATCTTAGCCACCACAACATGCAGACGGAAACAAAATTTACTCTGCGTAAAACTCTGATTGTATCAGTGGCCCTTTCTGAAATTTATAAAGCATGGATATTAAAAGGGAAAGACCGGACAGTTTTCGGGGTTTTTAAGCGAATAATGCTGCATACAATACTAGGTGGGAAACCAGCAAATGGTGTGTGGCACAGACGAATGAATCACGAGCTGTATCAGGTGTTCAAAGAAGAAAATATTGTGAATCGAATTAAATACGCCAGACTTTAGTGGGCTGGTCACTTAGTGCGAATGTCGGAAGAATGAATAGCGAATATACAACAGAGAACCGGATAGAGGCCGGTGACTTCGTGGACGACCATGGACACGCTGCCTGCACGAGGTGGAATCGGACTTGGGACTGGAGGAACATCGCCCAAGACAGTCGATTGTGGAGCTCTACAATACGCTAGGCAAAGTGTATCGACGCTGTAGCCAACCAGGTGTCTAGGTAGGTATCATAAAGGACATACTGTTGATCGTTTGAGAAGCGGGTTTTAAAGTGAAATTTCCCTTTTTCCTTCTTTCGTTCCAGATCATATTGTTCGTGCTACCACCAGATCGTGTAAAAAATACCTATAAAAACTTCAGGAGCGATTTTCAACTAATGATCGATTTGATATTATCATGGTACTTCAAGTAGGGACATTTTGTCAATGCGCTGTACACTATTCTTTAAAATATTTTTTTCTCTGTCTATAGAATTCTTCTGCAATTGTTGACTTCAACTATATCGAACGAACACGGCGAGGGCGTCGTTGAAGTCTATGGCCTGATGTCATTATCCAACAAGATTACAAACAGATCAGTAGAAAACATTTCCAACCAAATGGACAATTGCATTTAATATTACTGTTAACAAAGCAAAAATGCATCATTTGTGTTTTATATTTTAATTGGAAGTCAAAGATTGAATTTAAAAAAAAGAAGAAAAAGGAGCAAGTGTAGTTATATGAACACAGTTGCTTTCATGAATTGCAACACGAAGAAGATAATTGAAATTCAGAAAACCTACAGATGTAAAATTAAAAAAAGCTAAATATTCAAATTTATCTGTAAAATGTTTCTAACAAAATGTTTACAATAAATAAATTGTTGAATCGATAAATAACATGTGTTTTGACTTCGTTTCTCATAACCTAGTTTGTTTGCTTACCTTCAAAATAAATACGGGAAATTGGTCAACCTTTAACTTGTCCACATGTTAGGGTGATAGCGGGGAATCGCCCACGATGAAAAGCTTTCAAGTCGGTCAAGTCTAATCTAATGAAAATTCTTGTAGGAGTTCCTCTGGATCTTCCTCCAGGAGTTCTACAGAGAATTCCTTCAGGAGCTCCTCTGGGAATTTCTCTAGGAGATCTGAGATTTTCTTTAGACGTTCTTCTGATCATTTTTCCAGGAGTTCCTCTAGCAATTCTATCAGGAGTTTCTCTGGGAATATCTCAATGTGCTACTCTGGGGATTCTTTCTGGACTTCTTCTGAGAATTCTTCCAAGCGTTTTTGTAACAATTCTTTGGAGGTTCCCTATGATATTCTCCAGGAGTCACTCTCTGAAAATTCCTCCAGGAGTTCTTCTGGGAATTCCTCCAGGAGATCCTCTCAGATTTTCTACAGAAATACTTCCAGGAAATCCTCTGGGAATTTCTTCAAGAGTTCCACTTGGGATTCCTCAAGAAGTTCCTCTGAGAATTTATTCAGGAGTCCCTCTGGCATTTTTTCCAGGAGTTCCATTAGCCTCTCTGAGAATTCTTCCATTAGCTTCTTCGAAGATTCTTCTAAGAGCTCCTCTTGGAATTTTACCAAGAGTTCCTTTGAGAAATCTTCCATGGTCTCTTCTGACAATTCTTCCAGGAACTTATCTTCTTCCATGAGAAGAATTCTTTTGGGACTTCCTCTGGGAATTCTTCCAGAAGTTCCTCTGGGAATATTGCCAGGAGTACCTCTGGGAATTCTTCCATGAGCTTTTCTGAGATTTCTCACCTAAGTTCCTCTGGGAATTCTTCCAGAACTTCCGGAATTATTCCTGGAGGAATTTTCGGAATAATTCCTGGAGAAACTTCCGAAAGAAAATTTCGAGGAACTTCCGAAAGAATTCCTGGAGGAACTTCCGGAACAAATCCTGGGGAAACATTCTGAGGAATTCGTGGAGGAACTTTGCCGAGGAATTCCTGGAGAATCTTCCGGAAGTAACCCAGGGAGAAATTTCTGGAGGAACTTCACGAGGAACTCTTGGAGGAACTTCACGAAGAATTCCAGGAGAAAGTTCCGAAAGAATTCCTGAAGGAACTTTGCGAGAAATACTTGGAGGAACTTCTGGAGGAATACTTGGAGAAAGTCCACGAATTCCTGGAAGATATTCCAATGAAACTCCTGGAGGAACTTCCGAAGAAATTTCCGAAGTAATTCCTGAAGGAACTTTCCGAGGAATATCTGAAGGAATTCCGGAGGAACTTCTGGAGAAATTTCCAGAGGAATTCCGGAGGAACTTCTGGAGAAATTTCCAGAGGAATTCTTGGAGGAACTTACGTAGGAATTCTTGGAGTAACTTCACTAAGAATTCTTGGAGGAACTTAGCGAATAATTTGTGGAGAAACTGGAGGAACTTACTGAGGAGTTCCTGAAGGAACTTTTGGAGGAATTCTTAGTGAAACTTTCGGAGGAACTCCTGGAGAAACTTCCCGACGAATTCCTGGAGGAACTTCACGAGGAATTCCTGGAGAATCTTCCAGAGTAACTCCTAGAGGAACTTCTGGATAAATTCCTGGAGGTACTTCCCTAGGAATTTCTGGAGGAACTTCGCGAGGAATTCCTGGAGAAACTTCTGGATAAATTTCTGAAGGATCTCCCGGAGAAATTTCGGGAAGGATACCAGAAGAAATTCTTGAGGAATTCTTGGAGTATCTTTCAGATAAATTCCTGGAGGAACTTCCCGAGGAATTCCTGGAGGATCTTCCGGGGGAATTTCTCGAGGAATTCTTGGAGGAACTTTCGAAGGAATTTCTCGAGGAATTCTTGGAGGAACTTTCGAAGGAATTCCTGAAGGAACTTCACGAGGAGTTCTTGGAGGAACTTCGCGAAGAATTCCTGCAGGAACTTCCGGAGTAATTCCTGGAGGAACTTCTGAATAAATTCCTGGAGACACTTCCGGAGGAATTCCTGGAGGTATTTCCCTAGGAATTCCTGGAGGTACTTCATGAGGAATTCTCTTAACTTTTCAAAAGGACCTAAGTCATATTTTTTCATGAATTAATTTGAATAGCGCAATCAACAGAAAAACGTAAAAGCTGATGATTACAGTACTCAAATTAATTCATGAAACAACTGTTACTCAGGTCCTTTTGAAAAGTTAAGCGGAGAGAGAGAACTTCTGGATAAATTTCTGAAGGATCTTCCGGAGATTATGGAAGGATTCCAGAAGAAATTCTTGATGAATTCTTGGAGTTTCTTTCGGATAAATTCCTGGAGGAACTTCCCGAGGAATTCCTGGAGGATCTTCTGAGGGAATTTCTCGAGGAATTCTTGGAGGAACTTTCGAAGGAATTCCTGCAGGAACTTCCGGAAGAATTTCTGCAGGATTTTCCGAGGAATTCCTGCAGGAACTCCCCGAGGAACTTCGCGAGGACTTCCTGGAGGATCTTTCGGAGTAATTCCTGGAGGATCTTCCGGGGGAATTTCTGCAATATTTTCCCGAGGAATTCCTGCAGGAACTTCCTGAGGAATTCCTGGAGGAACTTCGCGAGGAATTCCTGGAGCATCTTCCGGAGTAATTCCTGTAGGAACTTCTGGAGAAATTCCTGGAGAAACTTCCGGAGGAAGTCCTGGGGAACTTCCGGAGGAATGCCTGGAAGATTTTCAGAAAATAATTCTGGAGGAGATTCCGGAGAAATTCCAGGAGGTTCTTTCCGATGAGGAGGATTGTAGGATTTTCGAGAGGAACTCCTGGAAAAAACTTTCGGAGGAATTCCCGGAGGAACTTCTGGATAAATTCCTGGAGAAACTTCCGGAGAAATTCTTGGAGGATCTTCCAGGGAAACTCTTGGAGAAACTTCCGAAGCAATTTCTGGAGGAATTCCTGGAAGAACGTAGCGGTGAATTCCTAGAGGATCTTCCGAAGGAATTCTTGGAGGATCTTTCGGAGGATATCCTGGAAGAAATTTCGGAGGAACTTCTGGAGGAATTTTAGTAGTAACTTCCCGAGAATTACTCCTGGAATTCCTCCGGAATCTCCTCCAGAAATTACTCCAATATTCCCTCCAGGAATACCTCCGGAAGTTCCTCCAGGAATTCCTCGGGTAGTTCCTCCATGAATTCCTCGTGAAGTTCCTCCTGAAATTCCTCCAGAAATTTCTTCGAAAGTTCCTCCGGGAATTCCTCACGAAGCTCCTCTAGGAGTTTCCCCAGAAGACCATCCAGCAATTCCTCAGGTAGTTCCTCTGGAAGTTTCTCCAGGAATTCCTCTAGAAGTTCCTTCAGGAATTTCTCGTGAAGTTCCACCAGGAGTTCCCCCGAATAATACTCCAAGAATTTCTCCAGAAATTCCTCCGGAATCTCTTCGCGAAGTTCCTCCAGAAATTCCTTTGAAAATTCCTCCAGGAAATCCTCGGGAAGTTCCTTCAGGAATTCCTCTGGAAGTTTCTCCAGGAATTCCTGTCCTGCGGCAGTTTCTATGAGAATTCTCCGGGAATTTCACAGGAAATTCCTTTAGGAATTCCTCCGGAAGTTGCTCTAGGAATTCCTTCAGAAGTTCCTCCAGGAATTCCTTCGAAGTTCTTCCAGGAATTCTTTCTAAAGTTCCTCCAGGAATTCCTCCAGAATGAATAAGGTAGGAACTGAATGGCTCAAGGGAATCAAAACTCGGTTATCGGAGTAGGCAAGGCCCACCGCCGGGTACAAGCAGAGTAGAACGTGGCGTGCAAGTGCACCGGCTTCGGGTCATCGGGGCACTATTGAACCAGAAGTTATCTCCACCCGGAATCTTTGAATCGATCGACCTCAGCACTCGTCCGCTCACCCGTTGAGACGGGTCGTCAGTTACGGGGGAGCTTCCGACGAGTAGCTCGCAGTTAAGGCGGGAACTGAATGGCTCAATGGTTTAGCAAGTAGCCAAATAGCTGAGTACATGGGAAATCAGTTAATCGGAGTAGGCTATATCCACCGCCGGGGAACAGTTGAGTAGATCGTGGCGCGTGAATGCACCGGCTTCAGGTCGTCGGGGCACCATTGAACTGGAAGTTATCTCCACCCGGCATCTTTGGTCTGACCTCGGCACTCGCCCGGTCACCCGTTGAAGTGAGAAAGTGCGTAGGACTTGAGCTGAGCTTTGAATATGCTGACCAGGTGAAAGCGTAGTGTTGGTAATATAATAGCCTTCCACGGATGCGGGTCGTTGGTATCAGGGGAACTTCCGCCGCCGGATGACTCCCCGTCTGAGTAGGATAGATTCGCCACCGGGAACTATGTGAGTAGCTTGCATGTGCTGAATGGCACAAGGAAAAGATAAAGGGCTTGAGGGCTCAAGGCTTTTGTGTGCTTTCTGGCACAAACAAGCAAGCTTAAGGTAAGAAGTACCGGTTTGGGAGGAGTACGTTTAGTACTGCCTATCATACAGAAGTAATACTGGAAGGTCGTCCCGGGTAGATCAGGGCATTAGAAGAGAGAATAACTCAAGTAGCGTTCCTTTACTTGCGTGGGTTTACTGGGTCACCCTTCCGCCAATCCCAATCCTTGAGTGATAATTTCAGGTGTCTGTTTTCAAATTTGCCTTCATCCCTCTATACAAAAAAAAAACATCTGTTCGTCGACTTCAGAGCAGCATATGATACAATGACAACCAATATAACTGATACGGTTGATAGAAGCGGCGATGGATCGGGTGATGTATGTAGTTCGAGTCTTAGGGGAATTCTTGAGTCCCTTCGAAACACGCAGAAGGTTACAACAAGTCGATGATCTATCGTGCCTGCTATTCAAAATCGCTTTGAAGGGGGTAACGGGCACGGATTGACACGAGTGATACGATTCACAAAATTTGTAAGACTGCGGTGGGCCGTATACGTAGCCAGAATGTGTGACAAAAACCCAGGAAAAATGGTTCTCGACAATGTTCCGACGGATACAAGAAGGCGAGGTGCGCAGCGAGCAAGGTAAATCGATTAATGATTTACGGCCCCTCCTTAAAGTGCATGGCTGGCATTGCCATGGACCGTGCTGAATGCGGACGATTGTTATGTACTGCACAGGCCACTCCATCCTTAATAGGCTGAATAAATAATTGAATTGGGTTTAGATTGGATTCGGATTAGATTTGGATTTGAATTTTGATTTGATTTGAAATAGATTTGATTAGGAACGGATTTGTATAAAAAAAAGTAAGTAATGTAAGTAATGCATAGTCATTGAAGACGACGCGGCATTCAGTTCACTGTTAAACATCACCTTGTCCTGTTACTCGGCAGCAATCTTCCTCCGTCCTCTAATTTTACCCAAAAAAAAAAAAAAAATTACTTATCTCCTGTTGTATGTATTACAACATGAAATTGAAATTTTTTTATACTAATATGTTAGAGCGTGATGCGGATTGATGCCACCCTAGCTCATTCGCAGATTAACTTCATCAACAACTGCACAGCTGGAAAATTGATGAGACTTCTATTTTGATTTAGGTACCTCCTGAAACCGAGTAGGTGGACAATGTGTCAAAATTCGAAAAAAAGCGAACTAGGTATCTATTTGTAACTCTTAATTACCTCACGAATTGTTGCGAGTCATCTCCAGTTGCCAATCGTTTCCCTCTTCACCGAATCACCGTCTTCAAATCGATTTTACGATGCTTGCTGAGTATATACTCCTCGTTTAACTTTCGGGTGCGATTGCAGCAGCGCTGATGGCGTAAGTAGCGGATTTACAGACGATTCCTTCAATTCATGTGAACATTCCGAAATGTGTAAGCACCTGTCCTTCGATCGGTTACATCATGATGTCCAAATCCTGAGATCGTGAACGACGTCGGTAGAATCGTTGATCGAAACGATCGTCAAGTCGGCACCACTACGCACTCGCCACCACCACTGGTCCCAGCCACTGACGAGTCCTCCGCCAAAACGCCACGAATGCCAATCTTTCATGGTGTGGGCAAGCTCTATATGAACCAGAACCCGTTATAATTTGAGATCCGGAACAGCAGCCTCGAGCTGGTTCGGGTCGTAGGTGGCATTCTCCCGTACGAGTGTATAACTACCTGTTGCGCTTACTTCAGGTGAAACGATCGTCTTGCTGGGAGTAAGGAGAATGAGCCTAACATGACCCGAACTTTAGGGTAACATGTTACCTCATGAGCCTAAGAAAATGATTCACGTTAGGGTAAACCTCGACTAAAATTACGCTATATTGCAACATTGTGTTAGGCGTTTGCTGATTTCAAACGTCTGCGTTAGGTAACATTAGTGTAACCTTACCCTAACGTGAGTCATTTTGTGAGCCGATAGAAATCATGTTAATGTAGTAGTGAGCGCATACTTTTTCACTAATACCAATGTCAATCCATCTTTGGTGACAGTTGGATGTAAACATTCCAAGACCAGTGCCAACAGAAATCGCTCGGAGTGTCCGGAGAAGTGGAACGTAGCAGCGCAGAAGGAAAAGATCCCGGAGACGGTAGTCTGTTAAAGTGTGATAGTAATGAAGAGGATGAAGACGATTTCGCTGCATTCGACGAGGACATTATCCATAGTGGAAATGGAGGTTGAGGCTCGCCCAGAAAAAACATCAAAAATTCATTGTGGTTACCTCCTCGAAGCCACTGCTACCAATCGGATCACCAATCCCATCGGTGGGGCGCGATTCTGCTGTTGCGCCAGGAGTAGGGACAGTAACAGGGACGGCAACAGTAACACAAAAGCAGGAAAACATCGAAATGGAATTCGGTTTGATGGACTTCGGGGCTTTACCGGCGGTTGAAAGTGGCGCTGAAATTAGTGAACTAAGCGGAAAGACAACGTTGGCGATGACTGCTGCCAATTATTCCAAATCTTGATAGCAACAGCAAAAATAAGGGTAAAATGTATTATATTACGCCATCCGGGAAGAAATTGCGCACTCCACTACTCTGCATTCATCGCCACGGCATTGACGCTATGGGATATGGAACTGCATATCGATCAGTGTAATTGTAATTTTTATTAGGAACGATAACCGGTTAGTTTATTCTTATTATCGGGTCAAGGAAGTGATATGAAAAACTGAGAAATTAAGAACAGTCCTGCTGATAGCATAACGATTCTGAAGCCGGTGCCAGGAGTAGACGAAGTACCTGTTGCGAATAGTTTAAACCCTTCCGATACTCCAGCACAGGTCGAAATTGTCCCTTTCATCACCGTCAACTGCATTGTTGATCAGTCACTTTCTAAGACCTAGCTGAAAATCTCTGAAAATATAGAAGATTGTGTTTGCTACCACCTGGAAACACAGTAGCCCGCTATTTCAAATGTGGTATTTTTTAAAAGTATTATGTTTATTTCTAGGATAGCCTACGATCGAGACAGAAAAGAAAACTAGCAGCAGAAGCCAATGCACTCAACAACCCCACCGCCCCAGCGGCATTCCACCCATAAGCAGAGTAATCATTTGGTGAACCACTCGTAACCATCACCCCTAGTACGCTTAACCGGGTAAGCCCCCACATGGCAAGGCGTCCTGAGCTAAGGAGTCCTGATGCCGCCGCAGCCGAAAAGCTATCCATCGCCGTACGTGTCATCGTACAATTCGCAGACCATGATGTAAACGCAACTACCGATGCATCCGGGAAAGCTTAGCCGTCACCACACCATTTGTAGATGAACCCGATATAGCCACCATCAAGTAACAATAGTAGCAGCATATGATGGTCCAGTAGCAGCAGATTGGAATGTCACAGCAGCAAGAAAATCACTACCTTACCATGAACGGAATGATGAATACGGACATTACCCTACCGCAATCACACTACATGAATCAACAGATGTCACACAATCAGCAACACCTTCAGGTTTCTGACTATCCGACGCAGCAGCAGTAACAACCAAGTGGTCACATGACTCCCTATCAGGTTGCTTTGCCGCTCTCCGGCAGCCCACCGCGGCAGAACGTCCCTCCCCAGCAATGTATACGGCAAGGATGACAAAACCTGGGGATCGTTAGTTCCGAGTGAGTGGTAAGATGAGTACTGCAGTAACGAATGCGTCATCACACACTCCCGGGATGTATTCGTAGGCCGTTTTATCACTCAAAGATGAACTATAAACCAGGTATTGTGATATAAAAAAAGTATTTACTGTCGCATTTGTACAAGGCGTACAATTTGGAGAATTTGAAACGCATGATTTGGACATAATTGGATAGCAAGTTGATTGTGAACTATTTGTATGAGGATGGGGGAATTTGAATCAGGTGTTGTTGGCCTAGTAAAACAATTAACCAAATAGCAGAATATTTTGAAAAACTGAGAGCGTCTAATTCGAACTCGGTAACTTTTTTCGGGTCGGTCACTAAAAGACTATTCTTTAGAAGCCCAGTCACTTATGACGCTTTTTCAATATAAACCAGGATTTTCTACCTTACATCGTTGAGATATTGATAAAAGAAACTTCTCATTCATGAATCTGGGGGCGATGCCCACGTACCTAAAGCCTTTCCAACGCTGCGTGTATGTGGTGTTTTTTTGTTGGGGCGTAGAACCACTGCATCCATGGAGTTGAACTTTTGTGTTTTTGTGTTTCGTGCACGTGGTGTTTAAAGGACACTGCGTTCACGGGGCTTAGAAAACTGCTACGTGAGCATCGGCCCTTAGTGCTTCTGTGCCCTGTGACCTGCTTGAAAGCTTTTATCGTGGTCGATAGCCCGCTATCACCTTAACATGTGGACAAGTTAGAGGTTGATCAATTTCCCGTATTTATTTTGAAGGTAAGCAAACAAACTAGGTTAAGAAAAACGAAGTCAAAACACATGTTATTTATCGATTTAAAAAATTATTTATTGTAAATATTTTGTTAGAAACATTTTACAGATAAATTTGAATATTTAGCTTTTTTTTGTGTTGCAATTCATGAAACGTATAACTATACTTGCTCATTTTTCTTCTTTTTTTGAAATTCAATCTTTGACTTCCATTTAAAATATAAAATACATGTATCTGCATTTTTGCTTCGTTAACAGTAATATTAAATGCATTTGTCCATTTGGTTGGAAATGTTTTCTACTGATCTGTTTGTAAGATAATGACATCGGGCCAAAGACTTCAACGACGCCCTCACCGTGTTCATTCGACATAGTTGAAATCAACAATTGCAGAAGAATTCTATAGACAGAGAAAAAAATATTTTAAAGAATAGTGTACAGCGCATTGACAAAATGTCCCTACTTGAAGTACCATAATAATATCAAGTCGACCATTAGTTGAAAATCGCTCCTGAAGTTTATATATGATCTGTAAAGAAAAAAGGAAACAGGGAAATTTCACTTTAAAACCAGCTTCTCCAACAATCAATAGTATGTCCTTTATGATACCTACCTAAACACCTGGTTGGCTACACCGTCGATACACTTATGCCTAGCGTATTGTAGAGCTCCACCATCGACTGTCTTGGGCGATCTTCCTCCAGTCCCAGGTCCGATTCCATCTCATGCAGCCAGCGTGTCCATGGTCTTCCACGAAGTCGCCGGCGTCTATCCGGTTCTCTGGTAAATATTCGCTATTCATTCTTCCAACATTCGCACTAAGTGAGCAGCCCACTGAAGTCTGGGGTATTTAATTTTATTCACAATATTTTATTCTTTGAACACCGCATACAGCTCGTAATTCATGCGTCTGTGTCACACACCAGTTGCTGGTTTTTACCTAGTAGTGTATGCAGCGGTAGCCTAGCGGTAAAATGCGCGGTTATAAAGCAAGACCATGCTGAGGGTGGCTGGGTTCGATTCCCGGTGCCGGTCTAAGCTATTTTCGGTTTGGAAATTGTCTCGACCTCCCTGAGCATAAAAGTATCATCGTGTTTGCCTTATGATATAAGAATGCAAAAGTGGAAACTAGGGGCCCACCTTAGCCGTGCGGTAAGACGCGCGGCTACAAAGCAAGACCATGCTGAGGGTAGCTGGGTTCGATTCCCGGTGCCAGTTTAGACAATTTTCGGATTGTCACAAGCGTTTCAAGCTATATTCTTCAACAGCTTCAAACCCATCCCCATCAAGCACTACCTCAGCACCAACACCACTAGCACTAGGTCTCTCTACTTACGACCATGAACTTTGTAGAAATAAAAATTAAGTCACAGAGAAACGGATACACTTCACACTACATAAATCTGCTTGCCGCTTGTCCACACACAGTGCATTTGCCATTGGACGGCACTGGTGCACAGTCACACTCTATGCTTCGTGATGGGTGGTCCTCCAAAAGTTTAACAAGCAATTATTCCACCAGAAATTACCCCAGGTGTTCCAACAGAAATAGCTACAGGAGTTTCACCATGAATTGCTTCTGGAGTTTCATAACACGTTCCACCAGGAATTGCACCAAGATTTTCTCCAGGAGCTCCGCCAATAATTGCTCGAAGAGTTCCAACAGAAATTGCTCCAGGAGATCCACCAAGAATTGATTCTGGAATTTCACCAGGAATTGCTTCAGGAGTTGCAACAGAAATAACTCCAGGAGTTCCACCAGCAATTGCTTCAGGAGTTACAACAGAAATTGCTCCAGGAGTTCCAACACATGTTCCACCAGGAATCGCACCAAGAATTCCTCCAGGAGTTCTGACAAGAATTGCTTCAGGAGTTCCAACAGAAATTGCTCCAGGAGATCCACCAGGCATAGCACCAAGCATTCTTCCAGGAATTCAGGAAGTTCAATAGAAATTATCCACGAGTTCCATCACATGTTTCACCAGAAATTTCTCCAATAGCTCCACCAAAAATTGCTGTAGGAGTTGCAACAGAAACTGCTCCAGGAGTTCCAACACACTTTTGACCAGAAATTTCTCCAATTTTCTTCCGGGAATTCCACCAGGAATTGCTTCAAGAGTTCCATCACACAATTCATTAGAAATTTCTGCAGGAGTTCCATCAGGAATTGCTTCAGGAGTTGCAACAGAGATTGCTCCAGGAGTTCAATCACACGTATTAGGGAACTTCCACAAAATACGTAACGCTTAGAGTGGGGAGTTCACCGAAGTGTGACAATCCATACAAAAATTTTCAATAATTCATACAAAAAGTGTGACATAGGGGGGAGTGGGGAAATGGCAAATTTTGGCGTTACGTAAATAATGGATCTTCCCTTACCAGAAATGGTTCCAGGAGTTCCATAACATGTTCCACCAGAAATTGCTCAAGGAGATCCACCAGGAATTTTAACAAGAATTCCTCCAGGAGTTTCGCTAAGAATTGCTTAAGGAGTTCCACCAGGAATTGCAACAGAAATTACTCCAGGAGTCCCATCACACGTTTCACCAGAAATTTCTCCAAGGGTTCCACCAGCAATTGCGTCAGGAGTTGCAGCAGAAATTGCTCCAGGAGTTCTATCACACGTTCCAGAAATTGTTCCAGAACTTCCTCCAGGAATTCCACCGGAAGTTCCTCCAGGAATTCAACCGAAAGTTCCTCCAGGAATACAACCGGAAGTTCCTCCAGGAATTCCTCCGGAAGTTCCTCCATAAGCTCCTCCAGGAATCCCTCCGAAAGTTCCTCCAGGAATTCCTCCGGAAGTTCCTCCAGGACTTCCTTCGGAAGTTCCTCCAGGAATTCCACCGGAATTTCCTCCAGCAATTCCTCCGGAAGTTACTCCAGGAATTCATTTACGGAAAATTCCTGGAGGAACTTCCGCAGGAATTCTTCCGGAAGTTCCTCCAGGAATTCCTCCGGAAGTTCCTCTTGTAACTCCTCCGAAAATTCCTCCAGGAATTCCACCGGGAGTTCCTCCAGGAATTCCATCGGAAGATCCTCCAGAAATTCCACCGGAATTTCCTCAAGCAAATCTTCCGGAAATTACTCCAGAAATTCATTTACGGAAAATTCCTGGAGAAACTTCCGCAGGAATTCTTCCGGAAGTTCATCCAGAAATTCCTCCGGAAGTTCCTCCAGGAATTCCTCCGGAAGTTCCTCCAGAAATTCCTTCGAAAGTTCCTCCAGAAATTCCTTCGGAAGTTCCTCCAGAAATTCCTGCGGAAGTTCCTTCAGGAATTCCTTCCGAAGTTCTTTCAGGAATTCCTTCGGAAGTTCCTCAACGAATTCCACCGGAAGTTCCTCCAGGTATTCCTTCGGAAGTTTCTCCAGGAATTCTTTCGGAAGTTCCTCCAGGAATTCCTCCGGAAGTTTCTCCAGGAATTCCTCCAGCAGTTCCACCAGGAATTCCTCCGGAAGTTGCTTCAGGAATTCATTCGGAAGTTCCTCCAAGAATTCCTCCGGAAGTTTTTCCAGGAATTCCTCCGGAAGTTCCTCTTGCAATTCCTCCGGAAATTCCTCCAGGAATTCCACCGGTAGTTCCTCCAGGAATTCCTTCGGAAGTTCCTCCAGGAATTCCACCGGAAATTCCTCAAGCAAATCCTCCGGAAGTTACTCCAGGAATTAATTTACGGAAAATTCTTGAAGGAACTTCCGCAGGAATTCTTCCGGAAGTTCCTCCAGAAATTCCTTCAGAAAATCCTCCAGAAATTCCTTCGGAAGTTCCTTCAGTGTTCCTGCGGAAGTTCCTTCAGGAATTCCTTCCGAAGTTCTTTCAGGAATTCCTGCGGAAGTTCCTCCAGGAATTCCTCCGGAAATTCCTCCAGGAATTCCACCGGTAGTTCCTCCAGAAATTCCTTCGGAAGTTCCTCCAGAAATTCCTGCGGAAGTTCCTTCAGGAATTCCTTCCGAAGTTCTTTCAGGAATTCCTTCGGAAGTTCCTCAACGAATTCCACCGGAAGTTCCTCCAGGTATTCCTTCGGAAGTTTCTCCAGGAATTCTTTCGGAAGTTCCTCCAGGAATTCCTCCGGAAGTTTCTCCAGGAATTCCTCCAGCAGATCCACCAGGAATTCCTCCGGAAGTTGCTTCAGGAATTCATTCGGAAGTTCCTCCAAGAATTCCTCCGGAAGTTTTTCCAGGAATTCCTCCGAAGTTCCTCTTGCAATTCCTCCGAAATTCCTCCAGGAATTCCACCGGTAGTTCCTCCAGGAATTCCTTCGGAAGTTCCTCCAGGAATTCCACCGGAAATTCCTCAAGCAAATCCTCCGGAAGTTACTCCAGGAATCAATTTACGGAAAATTCTTGAAGGAACTTCCGCAGGAATTCTTCCGGAAGTTCCTCCAGAAAATCCTCCAGAAATTCCTGCGAAAGTTCCTCCAGGAATTCCTTCGGAAGTTCCTTCAGTGTTCCTGCGGAAGTTCCTTCAGGAATTCCTTCCGAAGTTCTTTCAGGAATTCCTGCGGAAGTTCCTCCAGGAATTCCTTCGGAAGTTCCTCCAGGTATTCCTTCGGAAGTTCCTCCAGGATTTCCTTCGGAAGTTCCTCCAAGAATTCATCCGGAAGTTTCTCCAGGAATTCTTCCGGAAGTTCCACCAGGAATTCCTCCGGAAGCTCCACCAGGAATTCAACCGGAAGTTCCTCCAGGAATTCAACTGGAAGTTCCTCCAGGAATTCAACTGGAAGTTCCTCCAGGAATTCAACCGGAAGTTCCTCCAGGAATTCAACTGGAAGTTCCTCCAGGAATTCAACTGGAAGTTCCTCCAGGAATTCCACCAGAAGTTCCTCCAGGAGTTCCTCCGGAAGTTCCTCCTGGAATTCCTCCGGAAGTTTCTCCAGGAATTCCTCCGGAAGTACCTCTGAAAGTTCCTCCAGAAGATCCTCCAGAAGTTCCTCCAGGAATTCCTCCGGAAGTTGCTCCAGGAATTCATTCGGAAGTTCATCCGAGAATTCCTCCGGAAGATCCTCCAGGAATTCCTCCGGAAGTTCCTCTTGTAATTCCTTCGGAAGTTCCTTTAGGAATTCCACCGGAATTTCCTCAAGCAAATCCTCCGGAAGTTACTCCAGGAATTCATTTACGGAAAATTCCTGGAAGAACTGCCGCAGGAATTCTTCCGGAAGTTCCTCCAGAAATTCCTCCGGAAGTTCCTCCAAAAATTCCTTCGGAAGTTCCTCCAGAAATTTCTTCGGAAGTTCCTCCAGAAATTCCTTTGGAAGTTCCTCCATGAATTCCTTCGAAAGTTCCTTCAGGAATTCCTGCGGAAGTTCCTTCAGGAATTCCTTCCGAAGTTCTTTCAGGAATTCCTTCGGAAGTTCTTCCAGGAATTCCTTCGGAAGCTCCTCCAGGTATTCCTTCGGAAGTTTCTCCAGGAATTCCTTCAGAAGTTCCTCCAAGAATTCCTCCGGAAGTTTCTCCAGGAATTCCTCCGGAAGTTCCACCAGGAATTCCTCCAGAAGTTCCACCAGAAATTCCTCCGGAAGTTAATCCAGGAATTCCACCGGAAGTTGCTCTAGGAATTCACCGGAAATTGCTCCAGGAATTCAACCGGAAGTTCCTCCAGGAATTGAACTGGAAGTTCCTCCAGGAATTCAACTGAAAGTTCCTCCAGGAATTCCACCAGAAGTTCCTCCAGGAGTTCTTCCGGAAGTTCCTCCTGGAATTCCTCCGGAAGTTTCTCCAGAAATTCCTTTGGAAGTTCCTCCATGAATTCCTTCGAAAGTTCCTTCAGGAATTCCTGCGGAAGTTCCTTCAAGAATTCCTTCCGAAGTTCTTTCAGGAATTCCTTCGGAAGTTCCTCCAGGAATTCCTTCGGAAGTTCCTCCAGGAATTCCTTCGGAAGTTCCTCCAGGAATTCCTTTGGAAGTTCCTCCAGGAATTCCTTCGGAAGTTCCTCCAGGAATTCCTTCAGAAGTTCCTCCAAGAACTCCCCCGGAAGTTACTCCAGGAATTCATTTACGGAAAATTCCTGGAAGAACTGCCGCAGGAATTCTTCCGGAAGTTCCTCCAGAAATTCCTCCGGAAGTTCCTCCAAAACTTCCTTAGAAAGTTCCTCCAGAAATTTCTTCGGAAGTTCCTCCAGAAATTCATTTGGAAGTTCCTCCATGAATTCCTTCGAAAGTTCCTTCAGGAATTCCTGCGGAAGTTCCTTCAGGAATTCCTTCCGAAGTTCTTTCAGGAATTCCTTCGGAAGTTCCTCCAGGAATTCCTTCGGAAGCTCCTCCAGGTATTCCTTCGGAAGTTCCTCCAGGAATTCCTTCAGAAGTTCCTCCAAGAATTCCTCCGGAAGTTTCTCCAGGAATTCCTCCGGAAGTTCCACCAGGAATTCCTCCAGAAGTTCCACCAGAAATTCCTCCGGAAGTTGATCCAGGAATTCCACCGGAAGTTGCTCTAGGAATTCCACCGGAAATTGCTCCAGGAATTCAACCGGAAGTTCCTCCAGGAATTGAACTGGAAGTTCCTCCTGGAATTCAACTGAAAGTTCCTCCAGGAATTCCACCAGAAGTTCCTCCAGGAGTTCCTCAGGAAGTTCCTCCTGGAATTCCTCCGGAAGTTTCTCCAGAAATTCCTTTGGAAGTTCCTCCATGAATTCCTTCGAAAGTTCCTTCAGGAATTCCTGCGGAAGATCCTTCAGGAATTCCTTCCGAAGTTCTTTCAGGAATTCCTTCGGAAGTTCCTCCAGGAATTCCTTCGGAAGTTCCTCCAGGAATTCCTTTGGAAGTTCCTCCAGGAATTCCTTCGGAAGTTCCTCCAGGAATTCCTTCAGAAGTTCCTCCAAGAATTCCTCCGGAAGTTTCTCCAGGAATTCCTCCGGAAGTTCCTCCAGGAATTCCTCCGGAAGTTTCACCAGGAATTCCTCCAGAAGTTCCACCAGGAATTCCTCCGGAAGTTGCTCCAGGAATTCAACCGGAAGTTCCTCCATGAATTCAACTGGAAGTTCCTCCAGGAATTCCACCAGAAGTTCCTCCAAAAATTCCACCAGAAGTTCCTCCACAAATTTCTCCGGAAGTTCCTCTAGGAATTCCTCCGGAAGTTTCTCCAGGAATTCCTCCGGAAGTACCTCCGAAAGTTCCTCCAAGAATTCCTCCGGAAGTTCCTCCAGGTATTCCGACGGGAGTTCCTCCAGGAATTCCTTCGGAAGTTCCTCCAGGAATTCCACCGGAATTTCCTCAAGCAAATCCTCCGGAAGTTACTCCAGGAAATCATTTTCGGAAAATTCCTGGAGGAATTTCGCAGGAATTTTTCCGGAAGTTCCTCCAGAAATTACTCCGGAAGTTCCTCGAGAAATTCCTTCTAAAGTTCCTCCAGAAATTCCTTCGGAAGTTCCTCCAGAAATTCCTTCGGAAGTTCCTCCATGAATTCCTCCGAAAGTTCCATCAGGAATTCCTGCGGAAGTTCCTTCTGGAATTCCTTCCGAAGTTCTTTCAGGAATTCCTGCGGAAGTTCCTGCAGGAATTCCTTTGGAAGTTCCTCAGCGAATTCCACCGGAAGTTCCTCCAGGTATTCCTTCGGAAGTTCCTCCAGGAATTCCTTCGGAAGCTCCTCCAGGTGTTCCTTCGGAAGTTCCTCCAGGAATTCCACCGGAAGTTCCTCCAAGAATTCCTCCGGAAGTTCCTCCAAAAGTTCCTCCAGGAATTCCTCCGGAAGTTGCTCCAGGAATTCATTTGGAAGTTCCTCCAAGAATTCCTCCGGAAGTTCTTTCAGGGATTCCTCCTGAAGTTCCTCTTATAATTCCTCCGGATATTCCTCCAGGAATTCCACCGGGAGTTCCTCCAGGAATTCCTTCGGAAGTTCCTCCAGAAATTCCACCGGAATTTCCTCAAGCAAATCCTCCGGAAGTTACTCCAGGAATTCATTTACAGAAAATTCTTGGAGGAACTTCCGCAGGAATTCTTCCGGAAGTTCCTCCAGAAATTCCTTCAGAAGAATTCCTCCAGGAATTCCACCGGGAGTTCCTCCAGGAATTCCTTCGGAAGTTCCTCCAGAAATTCCACCGGAATTTCCTCAAGCAAATCCTCCGGAAGTTACTCCAGGAATTCATTTACAGAAAATTCTTGGAGGAACTTCCGCAGGAATTCTTCCGGAAGTTCCTCCAGAAATTCCTTCAGAAGTTCTTCCAGAAATTCCTTCGGAAGTTCCTCCAGGTATTCCTTCGTAAGTTCCTCCAGGAATTCCTTCGGAAGTTCCTCCAAGAATTCCTCCGGAAGTTTCTCCAGGAATTCTTCCGGAAGTTCCTCCAGGTATTCCTTCGGAAGTTTCTCCAGGAATTCCTTCGGAAGTTCCTCCAAGAATTCCTCCGGAAGTTCCTCCAGGAATTCCTCCGGAAGTTCCTCTTGTAATTCCTCCGGAAGTTCCTCCAGGAATCCCACCGGGAGTTCCTCCAGGAATTCCACCGGGAGTTCCTCCAGGAATTCCTTCGGAAGTTCCTCCAGTTATTAATTTACGGAAAATTCTTGAAGGAACTTCCGCAGGAATTCTTCCGGAAGTTCCTCCAGAAATTCCTTCAGAAGTTCCTCCAGAAATTCCTTCGGAAGCTCCTCCAGGAATTCCTTCGGAAGTTCCTTCAGAGTTACTGCAGAAGTTCCTTCAGGAATTCCTTCCGAAGTTCTTTCAGGAATTCCTTCGGAAGTTCCTCCAGGAATTCCTCCGGAAGTTCCTCCAGGAATTCCTCCGGAAGTTCCTCCAGGAATTCCTCCGGAAGTTCCTCCAGGAATTCCTCCGGAAGTTCCTCCAGGAATTCCTCCGGAAGTTCCTCCAGGAATTCCTCCGGAAGTTCCTCCAGGAATTCCTTCGGAAGTTCCTCCAGGAATTCCTTCGGAAGTTCCTCCAGGAATTCCTTCGGAAGTTCCTCCAAAAATTCCTCCGGAAGTTTCTCCAGGAATTCTTCCGGAAGTTCCACTAGGAATTCCTCCGGAAGTTCCACCAGGAATTCCTTCGGAAGTTCCACCAGGAATTCCTCCAGAATTTCCACCAGGAATTCCTCCGGAAGATGCTCCAGGAATTCCACCGGAAGTTGCTCTAGGAATTCCACCGGAAGTTGCTCCAGGAATTCAACCGGAAGTTCCTCCAGGAATTCAACTGGAAGTTCCTCCAGGAATTCAACTGGAAGTTCCTCCAGGAATTCCTCCGGAAGTTCCTCCAGGAGTTCCTCCGGAAGTTCCTCCTGGAATTCCTCCGGAAGTTTCTCCAGGAATTCCTCCGGAAGTACCTTCGAAAGTTCCTCCAGAAGATCCTCCGGAAGTTGCTCCAGGAATTCATTCGGAAGTTCATCCGAGAATTCCTCCGGAAGTTCCTCAAGGAATTCCTCCGGAAGTTCCTCCAGGAATTCCACCGGGAGTTCCACCAGGAATTCTTCCGGAAGTTCCACTAGGAATTCCTCCGGAAGTTCCACTAGGAATTCCTCCGGAAGTTCCACCAGGAATTCCTCCGGAAGTTCCACCAGGAATTCCTCCAGAAGTTCCACCAGGAATTCCTCCGGAAGATGCTCCAGGAATTCCACCGGAAGTTGCTCTAGGAATTCCACCGGAAGTTTCTCCAGGAATTCAAGCGGAAGTTCATCCAGGAATTCAACCGGAAGTTCCTCCAGGAATTCAACCGGAAGTTCCTCCAGGAATTCCACCAGAAGTTCCTCCAGGAATTCCTCCGGAAGTTCCTCCTGGAATTCCTCCGAAAGTTTCCCTAGCAATTCCTCCGGAAGTACCTCCGAAAGTTTTGCTATGCGCATACATGAGGATACGCAAACTACCTGCACCATGGTAGGACTTATATCAAGCATCTCAAAACAACATTCTACACCCTGGTAGGTCGTGGCAATGCATTGATAGTTACAACAAGCACCTCAAGTTCACTTTCTGCTATGGGTGTACGGATTCATACTGAAATTACCTGCACCCTGGTTGGTCGCAGCAATGCACTGATAGTTACAACAAGCACTTCAAAACAACATTTTGCTATGCGCATACATGAGGATACTCAAACTACCTGCAGCCTTGTATGTCTTACAACAAGCACCTCAAAACAACATTCTGCACCCTGGTAGGTCACGGAAATGCACTGATAGCTACAGCAAACACCTCAAGTTCACTTTGCTATAGGAGTACGGATGCATACTTAAACTACCTGCACCCTGGTTGATCGCAGCAATGCACTGATAGTTTCAACAAGCACTTCAAAACAACATTTTGCTATGCGCATACGGGAGGATACTCAAACTACTTGCACCATGGTAGGACTTATAACAAGCACCTCAAAACAACATTCTACACCCTGGTAGGTCGCGGCAATGCATTGATAGTTACAACAAACACCTCAAGTTTACTTTCTGCTTTGGGAATACGGATGCAACTCAAATTACCTGCACTCTGGTAGGTTCCAGTAATGGACTGATGGTTACAACAAGCATTTCAAAACAACATTTTGCTATGCGCATACGGAAGCGTATTCAAACTACCTGCAGCCTTGTATGTCTTACAACAATCACCTTAAAACAACATTCTGCACCCTGGTAGGTCGCGGAAATGCACTGATAGTTACAGCAAACACCTCAAATCAACAAATCAACAATTCTCAATAGCAAACAATGGGACCGCATTCCCCGTCGAATGCAACTTGTTGCGAGTAAATCGGATAATGCTAAGTTCCAAAAAGTGTGTCTACAAAATTTGTACACATACACACATACACACACACACATACATACATACACACATACAGACATCACCTCGATTCGTCGAGCTGAGTCGATCGGTATATGAAAATCGGCCCTCCGGGCCTCCTATCAAAATCTTGTTTTTGAAGCAATATTATAGCCTTTACGTACACTTAGTGTACGAGAAAGGCAAAAAGAACCTTCCATGTAATGGTCACTCTTGCTGTTTAACGGGATCTTACCTTGTCCTTGCGGGAAACACGCATTCCGGGTGCAATGCCAACGAAGTACTCCGAAATGCTGGGCATTGAAGTGTCATTCGAATTTGTCCTTTGGTAAATCGTTTGGATGCTCCAAGGTTAAGCAGCTTGGGACGGTACATGGTAAGTGGTGTAGAATGAAATTGCTCTTGATTGAGTGGTCAACTCTCAAACATTCCCTCTAATTAAACACATTTAACTTCGATCTTCCATTTTCACTTATTTGGCAGTCGATCAGACTTTCTTCTATCCGGCTTGGCCAGATCTTTCTTCGTCTGGTTGATCTTTATTTTCCGGTCACACCAAATACACAATTCGTTGGGCGCAAGCATTCATTCCAGAATCACGGGATATTTGCAATCTGACCCCGTTCTTTCCCCGGAGTACGCACTATCACAATTTTACAAACAATAACACTCCTCAACAGGGTAATATCTAAACAGTGACACTTTCTCGCGATCTTCTTATCAATGACTATTACAACGGCGTTGGATAATGGGTACCGTCTTGCCCAAATAGACAGCACCATTGTCATCATCAGCACCATGCACCTAACTGATTTCCATTATTTACATTACGACGATCGCCCGTCCTTTGCAACCGCGAACCCAAGTATTCCGACTCATATTTTCGTTACCGGCACGCATTGACAAGCACAAAATTCAATGTATGTTTCATGAACCACCTCGCGTTTTACTTTTTCCGACACAATTCGCGACGTTTTATTTAATATTTTGCACAAAGAGAACGAAATTGCAACCAGACACCGATTTCGCCGACGACATGTTTTTTTTTCTCGCAAAGACTAACGTCTGGCGCATCGGTGAAAAAATAATAATAAGATCAACACGGTTCAAACGCTTCAATCAAACGTTTGTTTTTTTATTTTTTTTATTTTCAGTCACTCACTAGTCCCTAACGAATGCCTCACGACTCACATTTTGTTTGCTGGGATATGTCATAATAAATCAAAGTTATACCACAGACAAACAGACGTAACAGTTTGAACATTTTCCATCGTCCAACTCCTCTACACGTAAAAAAATAACCTTATATGTTATGGCAAAAAACCATTCGAAAATACTTATACTCTTCATTATGCCACCTAATGAATGATCCCATATCAAAAAGCATATAACATTCATAAGTTAATGAAAAGTATAAGTTTCCGAATGTATGTGACCAATGCGATGTATAAGTTTTTTCTTATACATGTCATTAAGCGCCTGCTTTGGCAAAAAGTATTAGAAATCTAGATTGCTTTGAGAATAGGTCGTATGTGCAAAAGAGAGTCTCTCTTTGCTTGCACTCTCTTTCGCTAATAGAAAAGCTAATTTTGCATATTTTGCTACATTTTCACTTCAGCACGATAGACAAAGCTATTGTCTTTAGCTATCTGCCAAGAAATCCGAAGTAAACTTTAGTATAGTTCTATAATAATCGAAAGAGAATGAAAGTCAAGAGAGCCTCTCTTTTGCACATACGACCTATTCTCAAAGCAATCTAGAAATATTAATAATAAACAACATTAAATTTTATGTATGACATTGTCACCAGAAGGCGCTGGAGTGAAATGTCAAATTCGAAGGATTACGACACTAGCGCCTCTAGTTGTGAAACGCGCAATCGATCAAATTCAAATTGATCGTTGAAGTCATGGTCGATGGAAATTTCTCTAGTGTTACGTATGTTTGTCTGTGGTTATACTAAGCTCGTTTATATGACACGTTCCGAACCGAACTTTCTTCCGAAGTTTTATCTGTCAAACTAATTGATGCGTTGTTTAGCGCATCTTTAAGGGAAATCCAGGGGGAGAAGGCGGAGCACTGAATCCCTACCCCAAACATGTGCGACATCTGGATTTGGTTCTAAACTGTAAACAACAGTGTTAATTCTCTACCACCTTTTTGTTATGGCGAGGCAATTTTTATGCACACTTTTGTTGTCGATATTTTATCAAAATTAGACACTCAATCATGCAGCAATATAACGATGTGGTATACATATATGCTTGAAATACCTGCTTGATTATAGGGACTCGAAAAAGAATTTATTTGCAGTAACTAACCGAATATAAAAATGTTCGCATTAACGATTGCGCCCTAACACCGGTTCTAAGCTTCGATGCAGAGTACACGAGCTTTGTTCGCCAGTGACAGGCGTATGAGGCCCTTGGGGGAATCCAGTGCACTATTTCCGAAGTTGGCTTAGTTGCCTGTATCTGGAGAAAAATCCAACTTCGGTATAAAAAGCGTTCTAAGTTTATTCCGGATAGACAATAACTAATCTGGATTCCTATCGATTATTGAATCAATTAAGGGCCTGTTCAAATATTACGTAACGCAAAAAACGTTGTTTTTAAGAGCCCCCCACCCCCTCGTAACAATCCGTAACAATCTTCAGAACCACCCCCACCCCTATGCGTAACGCGTAACAAATGCTATTTTTCAAAAAAGGTCTTTATTAGTAGAATTTGAAGGACGGTGCCATACATCATTATATAATGCATATATCATGCTTTTTCAAACATAACAAAATTTTTAATTTTTAAAATATTTTTTCTCTAGGCAAATAAGTTGTTACGCGTAACAATATTTCGAAGGACCCCCACCCCCTATATTTTGCGTAACAAAGCGTAACAAAAATCAAACAACCCCCCACCCCCTATTGCGTTACGTAATAAATATTTGTACCGACCCTTATGCTACGTTTAGACAAGGCAAGTGAATTGAGCAAGTCGCTTGAATCCAACGCGAATGGAACGTGTAAACATCTTAATTCAATTCACGTGAACGAAAAGAAAGTTGAACATGTTCAACTTTTGGCAAGTCAATTGAATTCAACTCACGGATAACCTCGTAAACTCATTAAAGGGTAAATTTTCACCCATTTCGGGGAATAAGTGGATCTACTCATTTAATGAGTAAACCACGATTTACTCATTAATGAGTAAACGCAGTATATGTCAAAAAATGTTGCATTTTTACCCATTTTTTAGAATTGATTTTTGTTGAAAATGGGTAAAAAACTCCCATTTTTGAGAATGGAGCCAGAATGAATAATGAAAAGAATGGGATTTGTTGCAGTTTTAAGGAAGAGTACGACAAATAAAATGCTCAAACTTATTTATTTTAGTATGATGATGTATAATGAAGTAATATAATGATATTTTTTAAATCCAGGCAACCCTCGTCGTGGTGTGGTTAAAGATGCATTTCCTTCGGTTTCGAACCTAATAAATATAAAAAACGAACATGATTTACTGAGATTTAATTGCAAATGTTGTGAATTACTTACGTTTAAACTTCTGCATGGAGTTCGTGAAAAATACTTGTTCAAAAGAATATAACACGTCACAGCAAGAGTTGTAAGCGAAATGGAATCGTCCGCACTCGGATGGCGGTAATTTGATGCTGCCGCTTTTGCAGCATGCTACGAGAACGCATCGGAATTTTCATCAAGTTAAATACATGCATTCACTTTGGCGTCGGAAGGCGAATCTGTTGCTAAAAAGTAAGCAATGCGTTGCCCGAGTCTTTGAAGAAATATCACTTATCGGTACCTACTTAAATATGTAGAAAATGAATGTTCCTTTTCTAATACTTATCAAATAAATAAATATGAAATAATGTACTGTGTATATAGTTATTTTGGATCATTTTCAATTCCACTTGATTTTTTGTTTTTGGTTTTAATCTTGGAACAACAAATCTGTCAAAAAAGAAGGCTCTCAAATATTAAAAAGGAAATATGCATCCCAAAGGATTAAACGCATATTAAGCATTGCAAATCTTACTATAAAAATAATCATTAGAATGAGTGGATAGACTGAATATGGTTTTAGATTAAAGTTTAATCTCTTTAGATTATTTATTTTTATCCGTGCACACGGATAAAAATAAATAATCTAAAGAGATTAAACTTTAATCTACCGTGCTGCAAAAGCGGCAGCTTCAAATTACCGCCATCCGAGTGCGGACGATTCCATTTCGCTTACAACTCTTGCTGTGACGTGTTATATTCTTTTGAACAAGTATTTTTGACGAACTTTCCCCGCTTTCGCTGTCTTCTGGTTCGAGCCGATTCCGATGTCGAGTCGATGGCGATATTTCCAGGAATCGGCCGTGAAATTTGATGTGTAATATGATCTAGGAATAGTTAATTGAGAAATAATTCGTACTTTAAATTCGATAAATTCATACTTCTTATAAAAACTTACTCTTTGTGCTGGACATTTTAACAATTATCTGCAGCAACCACTTACTCAACGGCTTCAATACGATCGAAAAATGTACAAGTTAGAATTTGACGATAGGGGATAAGCCAATGAATGATTATATTATTGATAATCTTAGCTAGCCTAAAAACTAATATTGCAGTACTTATTTTTTAATCTTTGCAATACATATAAAAGACATAAGTAAGATAAATATTAAAAAATAAGCGAAATAGGTTATTTAAATTTATCCGTGCACTAACAAAGATCCTTCAAACTTCTGCAACGCCGCAACACGCAATTGGTAGCTAATTTTGATACGAGAAATTCACAAGACTTTTTTCACCCATTTATGGGTTTACAAATAAACTTTTCCGAAGTCGGTCAACATTCTCAAAATGGGTGTTTTTTCACCCACTTCAAGTTGTCAAATTTTCCCCATTTTCTGACAGCTCAATACAAGATCCAAAAATGGTTATATTTTTACTCATTAATGAGTTTACGAAGTTATCCGTGTGAGTTGTTCAATTCACTTGCCCTGTCAAAACGTAGCATTATGCTACGTTTAGACAAGGCAAGTGAATTGAGCAAGTCGCTTGAATTGAACGCGAACTGAACGTATAAACACCTTAATTCAATTCACTTGAACGAAAAGAAAGTTGAACATGTTCAACTTTTGGCAAGTCAATTGAATTCAACTGAGTTGTTCAATTCACTTGCCCTGTCAAAACGTAGCATTAGTTGTTGGGTAATAATCGATTCAAAATTAATCGATTATCACAATGATGAATCGATTAATCGAAGTAATCGATTAATTTGGGACATCTCTACATCAGAGCAACAACAAAACAAAAACAAGACTACAAATTTGTCTGAAAATGTGCGAAATGTGTCGATAATAAATAAATATTTCCAGCTATTTTATCGAGAGTTAAAATAAAATATAATGTATAAGTTAAGAGTTCTACTAAACAACAAACACCACATCAATCGTCTGTTTTGTTCCGGAACGGGGTTCAACAACTTTTATGAGGCAACAAAATTATTCTGTCCTCTTCTGGGTAAGAATCGCAATATCCCCCTGAGTGCATTATTTATCAAGCATTATATTACAGATATGAATGAATCTACTATGTACAAAATATTTAGTGAAAACAGCTTTCTCAAAGATTTAGAACCAGATGACGTGCGTCGTAAGATTGCATATTTCAAGTATTTGAATGCAACTACGGAAGACATCCTCAAACACCCATTGCTGTTCACAGTGCACTTGACGACCTCGAGAATAGATCCACAATCCTGCGGGAGTGTGGATTTGTGGAAACATTAAAGCTCGATGCCATCGTAAAATATGTATCAATTGTAAGGCAAAAGTGAAGGTTCTTAAAGATTATAAACTCATTCCGTTTGATCTGAGCATTATGGATCAACTTGGCAAGCAGTTTGACATCGAACTTAAACCCGAAATTGATTACAGTGACGACATGTGTTTGCAATTCATCCGTAACCAATTCATCAACGCATTTCTTCGACAACGATTACAATTCACAGATGAGGAATTGGACAAATTATGGAAGACATATTCTAGGATTAAGCATAAAAGCTTTGGAAACACTCAGCGAGTGATAGATATTTTGGAGCGTGACTACAAATTTAGTCGAAATAAAATCATACGGAACCTCTACCTCCTACACGCTGATCCGGAAAACTTGCTGCGCTATCCGGATGTTGTGCCACAGATAGCCCAAATGGACATAAGACATTTGATGCTGAAACAACCGAAGATCATGATGGTGTCGTGCGATTCAGTGAGGCAAATACTGGATCATTTCCGCGCGTTTGGAATCGACGAAGCAGGAATTCTTAAATATTCCACTATTCTGACGCTATCGTCCAGTACGATTAAAGGTCGATTGGAGCAGTTGAAGAAAACGAAAGAATTCGACGTGCTCTCGAAACATCCCAGAATTACGAAATTAATTGCGTACCAAACAAAAGCCACACTACGGTTGGACTTCTTACAGCAGTTGAAAGTTCGATGTTTCTCCTTAAATATTCTGTCTAGTCACACGCAGAATTTTGAAAAGTATGTATTTCGGAGTAACGTTACTCGTATATATTTTGTTTTGTTTTGTTATAAGGACGGGTACCATTATTAATTTTTTGCTAAAATATCAGATTGTCTGCTTAGGGAGCAATTTATTTAGAATTCATAAATGAAAAATTATTTATTATTTCGCAGATACGTCCGGGATGGTTATGACAAAACGCATTGGAGAGACGTCAAACATTATATCAACGTGGCATTTGGATGGCAAGACAATAAAGTTCTCGAGCAATTGAAGCGACATCCTTATTGGTTCCATGTACCAGTTGTACAGATGCAAGAAACCCTAGAGTACCTCAAAAGTAAAGGATTTTCGCCGAGCACTATTTACGAAAACATTCAAATAATGCTGTATCCTTTGTAAGTATTAACATGTCAAGCAGTGATAGTTACTTTAATAAAATAATCATTTCCAAACTACAGACCACGCATTAGCAGTAAACTGGAAAACCTTATGAAGTGCAAAGAAATGAGAAAAAAGCATGATGAATTTGGCATTGAACTGACTGACGTGACACCGTCGCAAATGCTTTCGTTATGCCTCTACATGATTGAGTTCGACTTCCATTTCACAGGAGATGGGATCTGGCCGGAACAGGTTCATATAGCGACTCTGCTACTACCACAAATATTGAGTTGCCGAAATCGCTTAGCAAAGGATACAGATTTGGAACGACAGCATCAGAGAAGAATCGCCAAAGGGAGCAACTGGCCTCGGATTGTTGAAATGTTAACTTCGTGAAAAAACAAACAATAAGAACAACAACACTATGATTCTCTGGAAAGACATATCCTACCTAGATCTATTGTGCGATGTCTACAATGGGCCTAGCCTTCTATGCTAAGTTATTAAATTTCATTGGGTAAGTGAAATGAACGTAAATATCCTGCCCCAGGCTGGCATTAGTTATTGTATGACGCTTGCAGTATGTGACTCATACTCACTCGTCAACCTTCGAATGATCACGCGCTCGCCGCAGCATGTGCCTGACCTTTCACATGCACTGAAATGGATAACCCTGGGTTTAAAATCACGACCTCCTGACTCATAAGCCAGAAACGGGAGTCACTAGACCACCGAATTTAAATCTATCTTTAATATAACGGATATAATTTTGATATTTCGAAATTGTTATAGCGTCCTTAGGGTATCCAACTAGCCTTGCGTGCAAAGGCGTAGGATTGCCAATCCTAAGGTGGGGATGTTGTTTCTCGGTCCTGTCTAGGATGTTTTCCGAGTGGAAAACATTCTCGACTCCCTGGGCATAATGTATGTAATGCATTGTACTTGCCACACAAGATACATACTCATGCAATGGCGGACATAGAAAGCTTTCAACTTATAAATTGAGGAAATGCTAATAGAATTTGAAAAGCAGGTCAAGTTTCAGTTTTAAGGTAAAGCCATAGAAGAAGAAGAAGCTTGTGAAAATATCATCGTGAACAAGTGAACCAACATTCTACAAGATTACTATTCGAAGAATGTTACACATGCCAAGCGGGGTGACCCGCCTTCTCCAAGTGGCGCTGCCAAACGACGGCGCTTTGATGTTCCACGAAGAAGAAGAAGGAGAAAGATGATAATCAAAAAAATCTCCACGGGAAACTATACGAAGAAGTTTTTATAACTCTTCTCAAAAATTCTAAAAGCAATTTAATTAAAAACGGTAAACAGTACGGGGTTGGACTTATCTTCTATTGGTTAAAAATCGAATTTCGAACACGCGAAAACTGATTTTACTCGCGTTCAACTTTTAGCGCATCATTGCGCCACTAGTGCATATTGTTCGCAACCAGATGCGCTATACAGCGCGCCAGTTGCGCAATCTGAAGCGCAGGCATTTATAAATGGCGGTTCTGTTGATTTAAAGTGCATCCGTCCTGTACTTTGACATCTGACTTGGGTTGACATTCGATTACCCTCTCCTTATCCTGGAACAGGAGGAAACGGAATGTCAACCCAAGCCAGATGTCAAAGAAGTACAGGAACGGATACACTTTTAAACCCACAGAGTCGCCATTACCGTGCGCGAAAAGCTTGATTTCAAAAATCGGAAAAGTGCTGCACGTGTGAAACGGCCTGAAAAATTCACCCGATGTTTGTGCAAAATCCAGCAAATGTTAAGCCAATCTTAAAAAAAATAGCACGTTTCAAATTTGTGGTTTTAAATTTCAAAAATATTTACAGGCATAAAAATCATGGGTTCTTCGGAAAAGTTGATCTTAAATAAAATAAAGAATCGGTTGAGCGAATAAACCAAGTCAATCCAAAAATCACAGTAGTAAAATTGCTAGCTTAGGTGTGTTAAAAAAGTCAAAAACTTCCGACGTAACATATTATGGAACGTACACGGTCAAGCAATTTGACCAGCATTGACTCCACCTCTCGTTTATTCAAACATCCATTAAGTTTTACCAACAGCG
>NW_026943404.1:0-1000 GCF_024139115.2 Armigeres subalbatus | reverse complement strand
CATAAACTGCAATGCCTGCAACTGTCTGCACTCCTATCGCGATCTTCTCTTCTGTTGGTCAATTCGATCGACTTCAATGATGGGTTGGACGAGGTGCCTCTCATTTATACAGCGTGAACCTCCTTAGCTTCACTTTCATCCCTTACTTGGGGTGCCGCAAATACATTCACTGTTCAGGGATGGAAATGATGTCAGTGATTTGACTTTATCTCCGTCACTTTTAGTCCATACAATTTTCCCTCTTTCCTCATAAAAAAGGCAAAAACAACTCACTAGTAGGCGATCGTTCGGCGAACAAAACGAAATAAAAGATCGAATCAACGGCTTCGATGGGTAAATAAAAGCTCCAGCGCAAAATGTAAACAACTGGCTTCTTTGCTTCGATCGTGGAATCGGTGGAAGGTACAGAGACGCCTATCTGCTTTCACATGTTGCTTTCACTTCAAGTATTATTACATCGACAACAAAAAAACTTTTTTGTGCCTCTTTCTTTGTTTTAGTCACCGACCGCTAGCAATTAGCGGAAATAAAAACTATTTGTCACTTTGCGCACTTCAAAAAAAATATTTCACTTTAACAAAAATTGCACTAAATATTCACCAAATCCGTTTGTGACTGAAATCGCTCAATGACTCATCCCAGATTTCATTGATAAGCTACCTCACACTATTCCGAGCAATGTCATCGACTGGGCCTCAAATTGCACACCAGAGCATGCAGCACTCCACTATCATTTATAAATTATGTAATTTTTCACGCATATATAGTTTTGTGTCGCCGTTTTTCATCCAACAACAATGCAACTTGTTTTCGACCAAATCCAACACGATCGTCGTCGTACACGCGTTGCATAGCCCCCAGCCGCAGAAGTCAAACCACGCTTTTTGTAAGTTGGGGAGAGCGCGCACTACCGAACCGTCTAAGCAACCGACGAAGACTGATCGCGCTGATCGCGTCGTCGCCGCGGTTTAGATCTGCGTCTCAGCCTGCTGAGAAATGG